>NC_083099.1:64211828-64511828 GCF_949774975.1 Lagenorhynchus albirostris
AAGAACACGTAACGCAGTAAGCTCTCAAGCTACAAAAGGCAGTCCTTGTTTCAAAAGGACACATAAAATTATTAATTACAGTAGTTATTAAAAGAAAACATTAATTTTATGTGCTTTATGTCACACTGCATTTTATGACAATATGTACACTTGAAAATACATTTAAATCCCTTAATAATCTATATGCACAGCGAATTATATCTAAAAGAATTTAGAGCATAAATATAAGTTGCTAAGGAGTATATAGATCTCCTACCTCTGCTTTTATGACATTGTGTATCTATGGTTAATTCAATGCCAAGTCCATGGACAGGAAAGAAAAGGTAAATTACAGAGTTCCTTTGGGAGGAGATGAAAATCTTTACACAGCAGAGAGGAAAGATTCCTGCCCTAGAAACCTGAAGACCCAGGTTGTAGTCACAGCTCTGCTACTAACCAGCATCCCCCTAATCCCACATCCATAGCTCCTAAATATCTCTCAAAATCCACCATTTCCTCTCCGTTCCTACTACCAAAATGATAATTCACCCCTTACCAACATGGGCTTCTAACCGACCACAGGAGGGGCTCAACAAGTTAGTTAAATGAGTGAATAAATGGGGCTGGGAAGAGTGACACAAAAGGGAAAGACTGCAAAAGCGGGGGCGGGAAAGGGGGAGATAAGTTTACAGACTACATACCTCCACTTTGCTAACGCAAGTCCTAGCTCAGCTGACGTGGTAGGGCGCTGGGCTACTCCAGCAAGGGTGGTCTATTAGAATCTCTCCTCCCTCGCAGAAGGTTTTTCTCCGTGGTAGTGTCACAGGACGCTCAGGGACCCCAGACCACCTTTTCCAGTCCTGTTCAGTTTGCCAGATCAAATTCACCAGAGCAGTAAGGCTGGCTGCTCCTACACCTGGCTGAAGTCACTTTGGCACTTCTGTGCCTAAGAAGGCATTGGGCCCAGCTTCGCTAGAGATCATGTGGGCTTGGAGGTGGGGTAGCCCACTCTTTCCAGCTCCTTTCAAGGGCCCCCACAGACCTCTGATCCCCTCCCATTCCAAACATCACACTCCTCCTTTTAAGACTGACCTCTAAGTTCCTGTTTAGTTTGGACACCTCTCTTGCCTGACTCCTGTGGGCAGAGATAATTCCGTGGCTACATCCCAATGAAAGGTGAATACCTTTTACAGCTTTGACCTGAGATTTTATTTGACATCCCATGGGCTCTGGCGCCCCTTCTGGGAACACAACTTCACACACACACAGTACATGCAAGATCATTCCCCATCCGTGTAATGGCACTGTCTTACTGCATCTGAAGGACAAAAGACTACATTGCCTCCTAGGCTCCCTCAGGAATGTTCTCACTTGCTTACCCACTGTGGCTGTTAAATTTTACAGTAAGGAGGCACCCATGTATCTTGCTCACAACATGAAATTTCCAGCAGGGGGCACCATGAAAGGAGGAATCTGTCACCTTCTGAGAGCGGAGTTAAATCAGCTAAACTCTTAGGGTTTTAATTTAGGTTGCAGGGACAGTCTCTGCAAGGTTGGACTGCATGATGTTGGGGACGTGCCTGAGTTTGGCTTCTACGAGACTAACTCTTTCTTTCGACTCCGATATGCAAAACTGTGCAATCAGAACTGGGTGACAAATCCATATGAGGAAGGGCCATGATCTCAGCCATCAAAATTAGAACTGGAAAAGCCCTCCCCAAACGTAGGCAGGATAGTTCAGTCATAAATGCCTCCTATATAGGGCTGTGGATACTTCTCTTGGGACTCTAATTTAAAAGCTAACAAGTCTCTCCATGAAAACAGCTTTTCGTGATGTTTAGCATTAATTTTTATTTCTTTTTATATACTGCTTTGATCAGTTCTAAATACATTTTCTCTTTCCATGATGTTTACATCTTTCACATTCTTAGGGACTGTTATCATATCCCCTTTAATCATCCTTTGGCCAAGCTATACATATTTAGCTCCTTTCATCTCTCCTATGTCCTTCCTTCCGCAGTGTTGGCTCCTCTTTAAATTCTTTCTCATCTGTCAACATCTTTCTGGAACTGATGCACACTCTCCCTAAATAAACATTCTAGGTACTCCTTGTTTCCTAAAAGTTCTCCAAAACCTCTTATAATACAAAGAATACTGGAGCAGGAGTAAGTTGTGGTAGTTCTAATCCTGGCTCTCCTCCCAGGCTCAGTTGTCCCTTCCATCAAATAAATGAGAGTGCGACCTCTTCTGATTAGATCAAGAGAACACAAAATAATAAAATCGCTTTGCAGATTTTAAAGTACTGTGCACGAACGATCTGTGCACATATTACTTGCATAATTTTAAAAGCACAAACAAAGAAAAATAAGCTTGGAGACAAGTGTGTCAAATAAGAGTTGTTAAATCTGGTGGTGGCAAAGAGTAAGGTTACATTATTCAATGTATTTGGTGCTTTTTGTTTCAATTTAAGGAACTCATTTATTCATTATTTACTGAACATCTACTATACCTAAGACAACGGCCTGGATGATATGGGAGAACATAAAACAAGGACAAGGACTTTAAGAAGTTATCATTATCATCCCAAGTTCTTAGGAATTTGGTTTGGATCACATATAATCAGAAAGCTGTTGCTGCTATACCCTTCTTTTTTTTTTAAGTATATTTGCCGTAGAATTGCTGTAATTTTGATTATGCTCAATGTCATAATGGGATGAATTCTTCATTATTGCTTTAGAATACATTATAAGAAACAGAATTACTAGGTCAGAGCGTGTGCCCATATTTAAGCTTCAAATTTCCAAACTGTGTGCCAGAAAAGGTGTGTCACTTACACTCTCATCAGCAGCCCCTTGCCAACATTGGTGTTACCTTTTTTCCCCATCTAATGGACTGCTTTTATAAAACAAAAACATGAGAAAATCTAAAATTCATTTCTACCAACACAAAATATCTCCACTTGCACCTATTTTGGTGTCGCCTTATGGTTGTTAACTGTTCAGGAGAACCTCTGAGTGCTTATTACTTTCCAGGCAATATACTGGGGATTAGATAAAGCTGAAATAGACGTGGACCCTGCCCTTAAAGGCTCATAATCCAGTGAAAAAGATAAACACCAACAATTACAGACACTGTGAGGAGTGCGCCTTCCTTGTGAAGTATGTGTAAAGTACAAAAGCAACACAGAAGAGAAAGCCAGGAGCAGCAGAGAGGAGTCAGGGAGGCTTCAAGGAAGTGGTGACATCTCAGTTGGGTTTTGAAGGATGAGGGGGTCTGGACCAGAGAAGGGAGAGTGAAGGAGAGTCACCCAGGCAGAGGATTCTGTTGTGTCTTTGCAGCCAGTATCATCTTCTCCCAGAAAATATTTTTATTGTATAGAGCTTTAGCAATCCACGTTTAAGCCTCATGGGTAGTTTTATTTTTTTCTATCTCTATCATTTGCAGTTGTATTTCTGTCCACGGAAAAAATAATCAGCAATCTTCCTGCTACTTCATCCAACAATAGAAAGTGCATGATTACTCCTGCTTCCTTCACAGAAGACTTTGTTTTTACAAAAATGGGTAGGAAGCCATTTTGTTGAATACAAACTTTAAAAATTAAATTGTCAACTATAAGACGTTAATGAAAGAAACTGAAGACGACACAAATAAATGGGAAGATATTCCATGTTCTTGTTCTTGGATTGGAAGACTTAATATTGTTAAAATGTTCATACTACCCGAAGCAATATACAGATTCAACGCAATCTCTATCAAAATTCCAAAGACACTTTTCACAAAAATAAAACAAACAACCCTGAAATTTGTATGGAACCACAAAAGACCCTGAATAGCCAAAGGTATCTTGAGAAAGAAGAACAAAGCTGGAGGCATCACATTCCTGATTTCAAATTATATTACAAAGCTATAGTAATCAAAACAGTATGGGGTTAGCATAAAAACAGACACACATGGGCTTCCCTGGTGGCACAGCGGTTGAGAGTCCGCCTGCTGACGCAGGGGACACGGGTTCCGTTCCCTGATCCGGAAAGATCCCACATGCCGCGGAGCGGCTGGGCCCATGAGCCATGGCCGCTGAGCCTGTGCGTCCGGAGCCTGTGCTCCACAATGAGAGAGGCCACAATGGTGAGAGGCCTGCATACCGTAAAAAAAAAAAACAAAAAGCAAACAAACAAACAAAAAAAACAGACACACAGCGCTTCCCTGGTGGCACAGTGGTTGAGAATCTGCCTGCCGGTGCAGGGGACACGGGTTCGAGCCCTGGTCTGGGAGGATCCCACAGAGCAACTAGGTCCGTGAGCCACAGCTACTGAGCCTGCGCGTCTGGAGCCTGTGCCCCACAACAAGAGAGGTCGCAACAGTGAAAGGCCCGCGCACCGCGATGAAGAGTGGCCCCTGCTTGCCCCAACTAGAGAAAGCCCTCACACAGAAACAAAGACCCAACACAGCCAAAAATAAAAATAAATTTTTTTAAAAAAAGTATAGCATTGTCTAGAGTCTGTGCATGTACTTTAAAAAAAAAAAAGACACATAGATCAATGGAACAGAATCAAGAGCCCAGAAATAAGCCCACACATATATGGTCAATTAATTTACAACAAAGGAGCCAAGAATATACAATAGGGAAAGGACAATCTCTTCAATAAATCGTGCTGGGGAAACTGGACAATCAAATGCAAAAGGATGAAACTGGACATATCTTACACCATACACAAAAATTAACTCAAAATAGATTAAAGACTTGAGTGTAAGACCTGAAACCATAAAACTCCTACAAGAAAACATAGGCAGTACATTCCTTGACAACAGTCTTGTTGATGATTTTTAGATCTCACACCAAAAGCAAAAATTTACAAGTGGGACTATATCAAACTAAAAAGCTTCTGCACAGCAAAGGAATCCATCAACAAAAGGAAAAGGCAACCAAATGAATGGGAGAAAATATGTGCAAATCATATATGTGAAGAGGGGTTAATGTGCAAAATATACAAAGAACTCATGCAACTCAATAAAAACAGTAACAAAAAACCCAAACAATTCTATTAAAAACTGGCAGATGACCCGAACAGACATTTTTCCAAAGAAGACATACAGATGACAAACAGGTACATAAAAAGATATTCAACATCATTATCATTAGGGAAATACAAACCAAAACCACAATGACATCACTTCATAACTGTCTGAATGGCTGTTATCAAAAAGACAAGAAATAAGTGTTGGAAAAGGGAACCCTTGTGCACCGTTGGTGGGAATGTAAACTGGTGCAGCCACTCTGGAAAACTGCATGGAGGTTCCTCAAAAACTTAAAAATAGAAGTACCTATGATGTGGCAATTCCATTTCTGGGTATTGATCCAAAGAAAACAAAAACACTAATTTGAAAAGCTATCTGCACTCCCATGTTCACTGCAGCATAGTCAAGAAATGGAAACAACCTAAGGGTGCACCAACAACCAACAGATGAATGGATAAAGACAATATGGTGTGTGTGTGTATGTTTACACACACACACTCAATGGAGTATTGCTCAGCCATAAAAAAAGAATGAAATCTTGGCATTTGCGACAATATGGATGGATCTTGAGGGCATCATGCTAAGTAAAAAACACAAATACCATATGACTTCACTTATATGTGGTGAACATATAAGTGAAAAACAATGTATGTGACAAACATATAAGTAAAAAACCAAGATCATAGATACAGAGAACAGACTGGTGGTTGCCAAAGGTGGGGGTCAGCAAAATGGGTAAAGGGGATCAAAAGGTATGAACTTCCACTTATAAAATAAGTAAGTCATGAGGATGTAATATATAGTATGCTAACTATAATTCATAATATTGTATTACATATTTGAAAGATGCCAAGAAAGTAAATCTTAAAAGTTCTCATCACAAGAAATCTTGTAATTACATATGGTGCTGGATGTTAACTACACTTCTTGTGGTGATCATTTCACAATATATACAAATATCGAATCATTATGTTGTGTACCTGAAACTAATATAATGTTATATGTCAGCTATACTGCAATTTGAAAAATTAAATTTAAGCTTTAAGTGGATATTTAATCCTTAAAGGTCCTTAAATAGTTTCTCAAGTAAGATGGGAAGGTATACAAATGAGATAAATAACTTTCCATTCCTACAAAAATAAATCAACTGGATCTACACAAAATCCAACTTAAAAATAGTATAAAAAAGCATAAGAATTTATTAATGGCATCAGATAATTTTCAAATAATAAAATCACACCTAAAAGCTGCCCTTTTACGTGTTTTCATATGTCATTAGCAGCAGATATAAATACCCACGCCCGGGATTTAACTGTTCTGAAAAACAGACTTTTGCAGAATATGGATTTTAGCAGCACACTTGGTGGGGGGGCGGGCAACTGAAACTGTACTAGTTAAAAGCCTCTAACTTATCCCAGAATTTTCAAAGTCCAAAACACCTCTCTAGGTCACTAATCCTCCAGTGTTTACATTACAGAGGATTTAAATAGAATTGGCAGAAAATCACATACAAAGGGGCCTCTGGTCCCTTATCAATTATTAGAAAATGGCTTATTAATTACTTTATTATTTTCTTTTAAATTTAAGCCTTTCAAATTGTGCCTATGGCTCAAATATCTTCCTAAATGCTTTGTTACCAAAGGCAAACAGATCTTCCCCTGAATCTAAATGACAGCCTGGCTTTCTCCACCACCTGCTGGAATGCACCTGAGCTTGGCCAGGAGCAGAGGCTTATCTCTGATGCTGCGCCTGTGATGGGCACAGCTTCTCCAGCCAGGGAGCTATAGGGGAAGGCTCTAACCCCTGAGTCCAGGTAAGCCACCACACGGAGCTTCGGTTTCTGTCCAGCCCCACGATGCAGCCCAAATGCAGCTAAGGCTCCAGGCCATCTGCTACTGGGCCCAGGATTGACAAGTCACGCTTGTGTTCAGGTATGGAAAATTACCAGTTGTCCAATCTTTATTAAAGTAAAGATACTGGGGCTTCCCTGGTGGCACAGTGGTTAAGAATCCGTCTGTTAATGCAGGGGACACGGGTTCGAGCCCTGGTCTGGGAAGATCCCACATGCCACGGAGCGGCTGGGCCCACGCGCCACAACTACTGAGCCTGCACTCTAGAGCCCGTGAGCCACAACTACTGAGCCCACGAGCCTGGAGCCCATGCTCCGCAACAGGTGAAGCCCGCACACTGCAATGAGGAGTGGCCCCCGCTCTCCACGACTGGAGAAAGCCCGTGCACAGTAACAAAGACCCAATGCAGCCAAAAATAAAAATAAATAAATTTTTTTAAAAAAGTGAATATATCACTCAAATTTGTCTGTTTGGTTTTTTCCTACCTTTTTTCTTTTTTCCAACTGTCAAAAAGCAAATGGAATCCTCACACACAAAATTCCCACATTAAGCCCACGCAATTTAGACTGACTTGCAAAACAGATCGCTTGGTTTGTTTGTAAATTTAGAAGGATAAATGTCACATGAGGTGAAAAATAAAATATGTACCTATTTATAAGTTCACAGTTTAATCAACAAGCACCTACTATATGCTGAGCTAAGGATACTGAAAGACACGTTTCCCATCTCAAAACGCTCACAGTCTGGTACAGACCAGCACCATTTTCTTCTTTGCATTTAATTTCTATCTGTTGGGTTGCCAATAGAACAAGACTAGGCTAATTATTATATTAATCTAATAATATATTTATTATCCAATTTATTTAGCTTCTAATTACAAGCATCATTTGAAGTTTTTTTTTCAGTTTTATACTAATAAGTGTAATAGCTAAAACTGAATGCCTACTCTGTGCCAAACATCAAACGAACCCATTTTCTGTATATCATCAAGCACAATCCTTTGAGCTAGCTATTCTCATCACTGCCTCCTTACAGGTGAGGAAACCAAGCTCAGAGCCACAGATGACTTGCCTAGTCTTACGCCTAGTAAGAGGTAGAGCCAGGATATAAACTCAGGTCTGCCCAATCAGAGCTTAGGCTCTTAACTACCAAGTTTTGTGGCCTCCACTTACTCAAGCATCTGGCAAAATTAGTTACAAATGGAAAGAACTGGGGGATATTTTCTGAGGAATTGTTCTATCATAGGCACATGGGCAAAATACTACAATAGCCTCTTGGAGATAAGTTCAGAAAACTATTGGTGAGCCTGATCCACCAGATGGCACAGAGCAGAAGCAAGAACTACAATTCTGCAGCCTGTGGCACGAAAACCACATTCACAGAAAGAGACAAAATGAAAAGCCAGAGGACTATGTACCAGATGAAGGAACGAGACAACCCCGAAAAACAACTAAATGAAGTGGAGATAGGCAAACTTCCAGAAAAAGAATTCAGAATAGAGATAGTGAAGATGATCCAGGACCTCGGAAAGAGAATGGAGGCAAAGATCGAGAAGATGCAAGAAACGTTTAACAAAGACCTAGAAGTATTAAATAACAAACAAACAGAGACAAACAATACAATAACTGAAATGAAAAATACACTAGAAGGAATCAATAGCAGAATAACTGAGGCAGAAGAACAGATAAGTGACCTGGAAGACAGAATGGTGGAATTCACTGCCAAGGAACAGAAAAAAGAAAAAAGAATGAAAAGAAATGAAGACAGCCTAGGAGACCTCTGGGACAACATTAAACACAACAACATTCGCATTTCAGGGTCCCAGAAGGAGGAGAGAGAGAGAAAGGACCCAAGAAAATATCTGAAGAGATTATAGTCGAAAACTTCCCTAACATGGGAAAGGAAATAGCCACTCAACTCCAGGAAGTGCAGAGAGTCCTAGGCAGGATAAACCCAAGAAGAAACACGCCAAGACACACAGTAATCAAATTGACAAAATTAAAGACAAAGAAATATTATTGAAAGCAACAAGGGAAAAATGACAAATAACATAGGAGGCAACTCCCATAAGGGTAACAGCTGATTTCTCAGCACAAACTCTACAAGCCAGAAGGGAGTGGCATGATATATTTAAAGCGATGAAAGGGAAGAACCTACAACCAAGATGACTCTACCCAGCAAGGATCTCATTCAGATTCGATGGAGAAGTCAAAAGCTTTACAGACAAGCAAAAGCTAAGAGAATTTAACACCACCAAACCAGCTCTACAACAAATGCTAAAGGAACTTCTCTAAGTGGGAAATACAAGAGAAGAAAAGGATCTACAAAAACAAACCGAAAACAATTAAGAAAATGGTAATAGGAACATACATATTGATAATTACCTTAAATGTGAATGGATTATATGCTCCAACCAAAAGACACAGGCTCGCTGAATGGATACAAAAACAAGACCCATATATATGCTGTCTACAAGAGACCCACTTCAGACCTAGGAACACATACAGACTGAAAATGAGGGGAAGGAAAAAGATATTCCATGCTAATGGAAATCAAAAGAAAGCTGGAGTAGCAATTCTTGTATCAGATAAAATAGACTTTAGAGAATGATACAAGAGACAAGGAGGGACACTACATAATGATCAAGGGATCAATCCAAAAATAAGATATAACAATTATAAATACATATGCACCCAACATAGGAACACCTCAATACATAAGGCAACTGCTAACAGCTATAAAAGAGGAAATCAACAGTAACATAATAATAGTGGGGGACTTAACACCTCTCTTACACCAATGGATAGATCATCCAGACAGAAAATTAATAATGAAACACAAGTTTTAAATGACACAACAGACCAGATAGATTTAATTGACATTTATAGGACATTCCATCCAAAAACAGCAGATTACACTTTCTTCTCAAGTGCACATGGAACATTCTCCAGGACAGATCACATCTTGGATCACAATTCAAGCCTCGGTAAATTTAAGAAAATTGAAAATCATATCAAGCATCTTTTCTGACCACAACGTTATGAGATTAGAAATAAATTAAGGGGAAAAAAACCATAAAAAACACAAACACATGGAGGCTAAACAATACATTACTAAATAACCAAGAGATCACAGAAGAAATCAAAGAGGAACTCAAAAAATACCTAAAGACAAATGACACCAAAAACACGATAATCCAAAACCTCTGGGATGCAGCAAAAGCAGTTCTAAGAGAGAAGTTTATAGCAATACAATCCTACCTCAAGAAAAAGAAAAAATCTCTAATAAACAATCTAACCTTATATCCAAAGGAGCTAGAAAAAGAAGAACAAACAAACCCAAAGTTAGTAGAAGGAAAGAAATCATAAAATCAGAGCACAAATAAATGAAATAGAAACAAAGAAAACAATAGCAAAGATCAATAAAACTAAAAGCTGGTTCTCTGAAAAGATAAATAAAACTGATAAACCTTTAGCCAGACTCATCAAGAAAAAGAGGGAGAGGACTCAAATCAATAAAATTAGAAATGAAAAAGGAGATGTTACAACAGACACCACAGAAATACAAAGCATCCTAAGAGACTACTACAAGCAACTCTATGCCAATAAAGTGGACAACCTGGAAGAAATGGACAAATTCTTAGTAAGTTATAACCTTCCAAAACTGAACGAGGAAGAAACAGAAAATATGAACAGACCAATCAAAGTTGAAACTGTGATTAAAAATGAAATTGAAATTGAAACTGTGATTAAAAATCTTCCAACAAACAAAAGTCCAGGACTGGAGGGTTTCACAGGTGAATTCTATCAAACATTTAGAGAAGAGCTAACACCCATCCTTCTCAAACTCTTCCAAAAAATGGCAGAGGAAGTAACACTCCCAAACTCATTCCACGAGGCCACCATCACCCTGATACCAAAACCAGACAGAGATACTACAAAAAAAGAAAATTACAGACCAATATCACTGATAAATATTGATGCAAAAATCCTCGACAAAATACTAGCAAACAGAATCCAATGACACATTAAAACGATCATACACCGTGCTCAAATGGGATTTATCCCAGGGATGCAAGGATTCTTCAATATATGCAAATCAATGAATATGATACACCATAGTAACAAACTGAAGAATAAAAACCATATGATCATCTCAAAAGATACAGAAAAAGCTTTTGACAAAATTCAACACCCATATATGATAAAAACTCTCCAGAAAGTGGGCATGGAGGGAAGCTACCTCAACACAATAAAGGCCATATACAACAAACCCACAGCAACCATTATTCTCAATGGTGAAAAACCTAAAGCATTTCCTCTGAGATCAGGAACTAGAAAAGGATGTTCACTCTCACCACTATTATTCAGCATAGTTTTGGAAGTCCTCGCCATGGCCATCAGAGAAGAAAATGAAATAAAAGGAAGACAAGTTGGAAAAGAAGTGAAACTGTCACTCTTTGCAGATGACATGATACTATACATAGAGAATCCTAAAGATGCCATCAGTAAACTACTAGAGCTAATCAATGAATTTGGTAAAGTGGCAGGATACAAAATTAATGCACAGAAATCTCTTGCATTCCACACTAACAACGAAAGGTCAGAAAGAGAAATTAAGGTAACAGTCCCACTCACCACTGCAACAAAAAGAATAAAATACCTAGGAATAAACCTACCTAAGGAGGTAAAAGACGTATATTCAGAAAACTATAAGACACTGATGAAAGAAATCAAAGATGACACAAACAGATGGAGAGATATATACCATGTTCTTGGATTGGAAGAATCAATATTGTGAAAATGACTATAATACCCAAAGCAATCTACAGATTCAACGCATCCCTATCAAATTAGCAGTGGCATTTTTTACAGAACTAGAATAAAAAATCTTAAAATTTGTATGGAGACACAAAAGACCCCTGATAGCCAAAGCAGTCTTCAGGGAAAAAAAACAGAGCTGGAGGAATCAGCCTCCCTGGCTTCAGACTACACTACAAAGCTATAGTAATCAAGACAATATGGTACTGGCACAAAAACAGAAATATAGATCAATGGAACAGGACAGAAAGCCCAGAGTTAAACCACGCACCTATGGTCAACTAATCTATGACAAAGGAGGCAAGGACATACAATGGAGAAAAGACAGTCTCTTCAATAAGTGGTGCTGGGAAAACTGGACAGCTACATGGAAAAGAATGAAATTAGAACACTCCCTAACACCACACACAAAAATAAACTCAAAATGGATTAAAGACCTAAATGTAAGACCAGACACTATAAAACTCTCAGAGGAAAACATAGGAAGAACACTCTCTTGACATAAATCACAGCAAGATCTTTTTTGATCCACTTCCTAGAGTAATGGAAATAAAAATAAACCAATAGGACCTAATGAAACTTAAGAGCTTTTGCAAAGCAAAGGAAACTACAAACAAGACGAAAAGACAACCCTCAGAATGGGAGAAAATATTTGCAAACGAATCAACGGACAATGGATTAATCTCCAAAATATACAAACAGCTCATGCAGCTCAGTATTAAAAAAAACAAACAACCCAATCCAAAAATGGGCAGAAGACCTAAATAGACATCTCCAAAGAAGACATACAGATGGCCAAGATGCATATGAAAAGCTGCTCAACATCACTAATTATTAGAGAAATGCAAATCAAAACTACAATGAGGTATCACCTCACACCAGTTAGAATGGGCATCATCAGAAAATCTACAAACAACAAATGCTGGAGAGGGTGTGGAGAAAAGGGAACCCTCTTGGACTGTTGGTGGGAATGTAAACTGATATAGCCACTATGGAGAACATTATGGAGGTTCCTTAAAAAACTAAAAATAGAATTACCATATGACCCAGCAATCCCACTACTGGGCATATACCCAGAGAAAAGCATAATTCAGAGAGACACATGCACCCCAGTGTGCACTGTAGCACTATTTACAATAGCCAGGTCATGGAAGCAACCTAAGTGTCCACTGACAGACGAATGGATAAAGAATATGTGGTACATATATACAATGGAATATTACTCAGCCATAAAAAGCAATGAAATTGGGTCATTTGTAGAGACGTGAATGCATCTAGAGACTGTCACACAGAGTGAAGTAAGTCAGAAAGAGAAAAACAAATATCATATATTAACGCATATATGTGGAATCTAGAAAAATGGTACAGAGGAACCAGTTTGCAAGGCAGAAATAGAGACACAGATGTAGAGAACAAACGTATGGACACCAAGTGGGGAAAGTGGTGGGGAGGGGGGTGTGGTGGTGGTGGGATGAATTGGGAGATTGGGATTGACATGTATACAATAATATGTATAAAACAGATAACTAATAAGAACCTGCTGTATAAAAAATAAATAAATAAAATTCAAAGATTCAAAAAAAATAAAGGAAACTATTGGTTTGCAAACATCTTACCAGCTCATGAATGAGGGTATAAACCAAACAGTAACATACGCCAACAGAAGTACAATTGTGAAGGTACTGATTATAAATTTTGTTTATTAAACTTCTTAAATCCCAAGATCCTGGACTTTTTTTTTTCGCTTTTTTTTAAATTGAAGTAGAGTTGATTTACAATGTTGTGCCCATCTCTGCTGTGCAGCAAAATGACTTGGTTCCAAGATCCTGGACTTTTAGACTCAACTTCATTTCTTTCCTTTTCAGGATCCATGGGCTAATGCGTCTGACTGATAAACACATAATGAAAGAATGAATTGGTATCAATAGCAAGCAGTACTTTGTACCATGAATAACTGCTATTTGTCATTGTCAAGAAAACCTGGAATTCACGCTGGACAGAATTCTGGGCCCCATGAGATTCCAGATAAGGAGGACTCATAACCCAGAATAGAAAGCCATGGGAAGGTTTTCAAGATCCAATCGTAAGGATTACAAAAATAACAATATTTAGGTCTGGCTTTAGGGGCATGTGACCTGTGCAGTCACACAGGTCCTGTGCTCAGAAGGGCCCCCAACACTTGGTTTAATGCTCTCCTGTCACCACGCAGAAATTCTTAATATTTTGCCTTTGAATTTGTGTTTTCTAAGTAAAGTCCAAAGGAATGATGGAGCGTGTGTGAGCAGGAGACATATGTAATGTGCGTGTTGCCACTCTTTGTCTCCCTCTTTGCATAGACCATTTGTGGTGCCCTTTAAGCAGAGATTTCTGGTGGGCCCACCACATGTGCGAGTTCAGCAAGACTCAGAGCAAGTACAAGGCAAGGATGTGATGTCTTCACATCACAGTAAGTGGAGGTAAAGCCCCAAGACGTCACTTTTTCCACTGGAACCAGAACTTGCTTGGAACAGAGAGAGAAGGCAAAGGCATTCTAAGAAACATGAATGACCAGTGAAGGACTACAGTATCCTTTCTTACACACATTACTTTCTCATGCAAGCCAAGCACTTACACTGAAAGGATGATGGTAAAAGGAAAGGAAAAGATAGGGCAATCCATAGTCCCTTTTCCATTAATCCTTACTATCAGTAAGCCACATGTAGAGTATTGGTAGAATGTGCACACATTAAGTGAAATAAAAACAGCTGAGTTAGTTTGGTGCAGTATTTCCACTGTTCTAGTAAGAACAATGTATGAGCTACAAAATACAAATTGTATAATTCTGCTGATTTCACATATGAGTTAAATCCACATATTTACATTTTAAACTGGCATTGCAAGATACAAAAGTCAACAGTAAAATTCATAATAATAATGAAAATCTTTAATATTCCTTCACTTAGAATGACATTAAATAGCAAATAAAAAATACATCATGACAAGTCAAGATAGAGAACATGGAAGAAAGGAAAAAGCTTTATATTTTAGTACTTGTAATGACACTTTTTCCTGTTTTTTTTTTTTTTGATCAGGAGACCCCACATTTTCATTCTGTATTTTACCCCACAAATTATATAGCAGCCTTGACAACAGTAACAGGCGAAAAAATTAAATTATGATTAATTCACTGCCTGCTTCCAGTTGAACTTCAAATCAAACAATCAAAGACTAGATACTTCAACAATAAAGCAAAAAAAAAAAAAAAGTATTACTGCTTGGAATTCTGAGTGTGGTGAAACCAACCCATCAACACATACACACAACCTCCTTCACCATGTGCAGCAACCCAGGTATTCACCCTGAAATGGAGGAAAGAGGTTTTCACATCAAGTCAGTTACCAATACTTCTCCCAGTGCCCAAGACTGTGCCTCAGGGCTTTCCTGTGAGGGAAGAACATGCAGATAGGACAAGTGGTGTAAACGATCCATTTGCAGTGCAAATCTCTGTATGACACAAGCAGCCTCAGACTTCAGCAATGACTTATTGCTCATGTGCACTTGTCATATTTGGCACCTTAGAGGAGAGAGGTAACTCCTTATGCTCGATGGACATTTTAAGATTTAATAAACCACCTAGAGGGGTGGGATAGGGAGGGTGGGAGGGAGACGCAAGAGGGAGGGGATATGGGGATATATGTATACATATAGTTGATTCACTTTGTGATACAGCAGAAACTAACACAACATTGTAAAGCAATTATACTACAATAAAGATGTTAAAAAAATGATTTTAAAAAGATTTAATAAGCACAAGCACTTTCATATACAGTCTTATTTTATTCCTACCACAGCCATGTGAGGGGCTCAGGAAAAGCAGATTTTAATAACACTTTTATTGTCAGTATTCCAATGATAAAAGTAATGTTGCTTTTAATGCTCCTGACCTGGGTAGTGGTGACATGGGTATTCACTTTAGACTCATTCTTTAAATTTTATATATGTGTTTTATGTACTTTTGGGTATGATAGATAGAGTCTGCAACAAAAAACAAAAGGTGATAAATGTTCAGTGTAGGAATTAGAAAAGAAGGCTATAAATCTCCCATAATCCCATCTAAGGAAACTATTAACAACTTGATGCTTTCCCTTCTTTGTTGTTATAAAATTGGAATACTGTTTTCCGTGATGTCTCTTTTTCTTCAACATACCATATTTTTATACAGTATTAAAAATTCAACATAGTATTTCTTAGCAAAGATAAACCCTAGTGTATTTAACCAATTCCCTATCGTTGGATATTCAGGGTGTATCTAACAACTTATTTCCAAAATTACCAGAGAGCACTTATCTCTCTTGCAGGGAAAAGGAACAGCTCATGGAGGTTGACAACCTTACCACTGCTGTGTGCAGAGCCAGGAGATACTCACTGGGTCGGAGGCTTGTTCCTCTCCATATGCTGCTCTACACTTCCTCTGATCACAAAGGTTTAACCTGACAAATTAAAGGGGATAATAGTGAAAGACAACGCATCCCTGACCCTTTCCCATGAACTCTCGCCCCCTAAAATGGGGCACAGTCCACCAAGTTCAGGGTTGAGATCAGGAGGGATGTGTTTCTGCGGTGTCTGGCCTGAGATGAAGGGCCCCATCGCTGTCCCCCTGAAGTGTACTGCCTAGGCCCAAACAGTTCCTTGGGAGACCAAGCAGGGAGAATAAACTTTTCAAAGGTACAAGGTTGCAGGGTTCGAGGTTAGTAGGGAGGTTCTATAAATATTTACTGAACAAAACTCTGTCTGTTAACTGGTGACACAGAGCAAGGTGTGGTTTTCCTTCCTGCCCCCAGAGGCGGCTGGGAAAGTTGGTCTGACAAACTAGTGGGAAGTGCTGCCTGGCCAAGATGGAACCAAGACACAGAAGAATGCTGAACATGATTCAGGAAATGAAGTGAGTCCAACCATCTTCTGTCTGCCCTCTCCCCCGAGCCTCCGCAACTCCCACCTCTGGTCACTGAAGCCGGAAACCATAGAGGAGAAGACACTCATAAACAAAACACTGGTCACAAAAATGAGAGCCTGCAGGAGCTGACCAAACAAATAGCTCTGGTTGCAGTACACAGTTTAGCTGTTTCCCAACAGGTTGAAATATCACTGGCACCATTTAATACTGCAAATGCCACTGGGTGGCAATAAAAATGAGCTGTGGGAGGCTGTACATAGAAGAAAAGTCCTAGCCTACCTCTGGTTTGGTGGGTGGTCTTAAAGTTTTCTTTTTGGCAAGGCCACGTCCATTCCTTTACAATCCTTGCTAACTGAAGGAGCCAAGAACCTACTTTTAGTAAGATGACCTTCCTTCAGGAAGAACCACAACTAAACCACTCTAGACTTAAGACAAATCTATCCTAACATCTAGGGACTCCAGAGACAGTGGTTCCAAAACCTACTTGAAAATGCAAAAATGTTTAGCTACAGTTTACTAGGAAATCCACCTCCCATTGCCAGTCAATTCTAATCTAATCCCTGATTCTTAAAAAAAAAAAAAAAGCCCATTTTTCATATAACTTACAATATAGTCTATGTGGCATGACAAATTTTGCTTGGGGACATCCAGAGTCAGTGGGGGCCTTCAAAGGGATAGGAAGCCACCTTCCAGAGCTGCCGAAGCCCAAGTGCACCTGACTGCTCACAGCAACCGCGGACATAAAACCTGCTGGCTCCAAACATCAGTGATCTCAAAGGCAGATGCTCCCAGTGGCAGGCGCTGCTCTGTCGTGGAGCTGCTTCTCACATGAGCAACTCCATGTCCTCCCAAGAGCAGCAGAGATTGATGATTCATTATTGTCCTGAGCAGTACTGGGGTGTCCAGCTAGAGTATCATCATTCAGAAGGATTAGTCTTTTTAGCACGGGAACCGTAGCTCAAACTGAATGTCTCTCCCTTCTGGATCAAAAAAAGCCAGCTCTCACGAACATGGGTACGAGACATAATTTGATTTATAAGCTTTGTGGGCCTCTATGAGGAAGACTGTATATGGGAGTGGAGTAGAAGTGAGGATAAAGCCAGCAAGAAGCATATAACATATTATGCAAGCAAGATACCTATTTATTATTAACTTTTATTTAGATTTTCATTTAAATGATACATTCTCAAGCTAGGGACTCCTGTAGAAATTACCTGAAAAATTTTATGGAAGAAGAGAAAATACTCTAATGTTTGGAAGCAGGACCAGAAAAGGATCTCTTTGATGCTTTTAAGTTGAAAAGTTAGGTCTGTAAAGATCTAGGTATCCAAACCTGGCCATGCTAAATTTGAGTGTGGGCTCTTTTCCATTCCTGGCCTGCCTTCTTTTCGAAGTATGATTGGGCAAAAAGCAAAATCAAAAATAAACAAAAGCAAAAACCAGGTAAAACACGGAAATAAGTCAGAGACATAGAAAATGCCAACATTAATAATTTCCAAATCACTAGGAGTTAAGGATAATTACCCAGCTATGTATCAATGGAATTACTATGTTTTAACTTTCTAAGATTCTCATGCTTCCAAAATTAATTATCTGCTTACTTGAAGCTTCTAACTTATAATTTATAAATAGGTACCCTTTTTCTGCTTTGAAGAAATTTAGATTTTAAGATGCTAACATTTATGTTTTGGTACAGTCATCATCCTTGGGCTTGGAGATCTTTGGTATTTATGGTCAAGGTGCTCTGTTCTTTCAGATTAAAAAAAAAAAAATCTGTGGACGACTTTAGTTTCTTTAACAGGTTGGGAGTGTCCCAAATGTAGTCAATAAAAGTTCCCTTCCTGTCACTGTTTTAGGGAGTCCTACTCAGACTGCTCTCAGGAGCAGCAAAAATGACAGAGGAAGGAATAGTGGGTTGGCGTAATGGACAGACCATTAGATACATGATGTACTACCTGCCTGTCTCAGTCAACTAGAACCACTGTGCTTTAACACCAGAGCAGCAACTGGCAAACAGGAAAGTCTACCACAAAGCCTGTTGCTGTTACGATTGTGGGAAGTCAAACTTGTCAAATATCAGTTTTCTCCCTGCTCCAATAATGGGTTATATAGAAGCTCTCTTCCAGGTTACAGAATTTGTTTTATTTCTAAAAATTCCCAACGGACAGTAGGAACCGGTAAGGCATAACAGGTAACAATCATTAGAGGCTGAATTCCCCAACTCTTTTTTTTTTTTGTGGTACGCAGGCCTCTCACTGTTGTGGCCTCCCCCATTGCGGAGCACAGGCTCCAAATGCGCAGGCTCAGCAGCCCAGCAGCTCAGCGGCCCAGCCGCTCCGCGGCATGTGGGATCTTCCCAGACCGGGGCACGAACCCGTGTCCCCTGCATCGGCAGGCGGACTCTCAACCACTGCGCCACCAGGGAAGCCCTCCCCAACTCTTGATTTAGAGTATATAACCGTCACCCTGCCCCAACCTCCCCACATCGCCTGCACTGTGACAGCCCGGTTCCAAAAGGGCTGGTTGTCCCCACTTCAAAATTCAGCCTAAGTCCCATCTGGTGAAACCTGTCCCCCACGATCTTGACACAAAGAACTCCAATGTCACTGATAACCTCAGAAATTCCGTAAGGTCCTCTTACCTCTCTTCAGCCATGAAAATTATTTTAAAATATGTATAGACATTCAAGAACTTCCCCCTTTTCCTGCTTGACTATACTGAGAATGGTATTTAACCTAAACACATACATGTCAAGGCTGTGTTGTAAAGGATAATTACCTATTTGTTTATTTATTAGACTCTTGGCCTTCAAAATAAATGTCAGGAGGGAAAAAAACCAAGAAATTGGGGTCAACACTTGAAGATTCAACACAGAGAAATTAATACACATAATTACTGATTAGACACTAATGACAATAATGTATGCTGCCGTCCAAAGTTCAAACAAGCAATTAGGGTTGATATAAGAAGTATAAACAATTAACAAACGGTCTAATTGCTTTTCTGAATAGAGACTGGCCTCTATTCCTCACACAGACTCTGTGACAGTCTATCCTAGAATCTCTATGGGTAATTCCTGGGCCACTTCCTCCCAGGTGCATATTGAAAAGCTCTGAAAACTAGTAACACTCTGAATGCAGATTTATCTGTTAGGACCATCACTTCTTCCTCTGGGTAACTTTGAGAAAAAACTTCAAGATGTTTCACTAACCAGCGTGAAACAAAAATTGGACTTACAATTGGACATGGAATCAGCCAGGATATGATCTCTCATTGAAAGGCAAAAGCACTATTACAATTAGCAAAATTGCACTGTGTTAAAAAGGTCCCTGACATCAAGCCAAGAACATGAATTAGCTTGGCTCAGAGAGAAAAGAGCCTGTTCCTAAGATAAATCAGGCAAGCACACATCTTTAACAAATATTAAAAGTACACCAAAACCACAACGGCATCTTGGCTTTTATCCCTCTTGCTGATTTAATAGGTGACTCTAAACTCTTCAAAAGTGGGGACTACATCTCAGCTCAATTCCTGCATCAGAATCCCCAGGAGGACTTGTTAACACAGGACACACCTCCAGAGTTTCTGACACAATAGATCTGGGGTGAGCCTGAGAATTTGCATTTCCAACAAAGTTCCCAGTTGATGCTAAGGTGGCGATACTTTGAGAAGCATGTCCTGGCTTATATATTACACGGAGTGTACAAAGGTGAGAGGATGCTTACCTTTCTGTGGGTAACATCCCCTCAAGAGCGCTGGAGAGCTGCATTGTGAAAGGTTCCTTCAGGAAATGCCCACATAGGCCCACACTTTGCCTTTGACACTGGGAATTTATTATCTGTTGATCTTTAGTCTATGTATTACAAACCTCTCTGGACTTTGAGACCTTCCAAGGCAAAGGAGAGCAACTCCCGAAGCCTAGGAACCAATTTGCCTGGGATGACATGCATCCCATCCCCTAGAAGTACAAATTCCAGAATAAGATGCACCTGGGTTCAAATCTTGGCTCTTTCACTTATTAAAGTGTGAGCCCTTGGGCAAGTTACTTAATCTTTGAGCCACTGCTCCTCATCTATAAAGTGGGAACCATAACAACAATAACTACAACTCATAGTGCGGATGGAAGAATTCGATGAAATAAAAAGGTATCTAAATCTCTTAGCCCAAAGTCTAACACAGAGAAAACTCAGTGTCAATGTTATCATGCCCAGTTTTTACTGAGGATGTCTAGAATTCTCTACCCAGATCACTTGTAATCCAGGAACTCTTCCTCTACTGACAACTCCCACCTACCCAGACATTTCAACAAGATATCCAAGACAGGAGAGAGAGCTTTCTCCCAAGAAAACATCATTCACAGTCCTCTTGGATCCCTTGGTCCTCCTGCCAAACTGGTATCTCTGCTCCAATCCAGACCCTCCATAAATGCCGGTGTAAGAAGTCTACCTGGAGTACTTTCACCTGAAGTCCTCCAGGCGCCCTAAATTCTTTCACCACTCTTCAAAAAACAGCCTTTTTGAATAAAGGGAGGAAAGGTGTGGGCCATCCTTAATTCAGCCATCCAAAGATAAGCAAACCACCATGGCACCTGAATGCATGCATGTCCTCTAAAATTTATGTAATTCAGTGCACATGATCTTTTTAAAAATTTGTTTCATTTTTTAAACATTTTTATTATAAAAGTAATAAATATAGAAATTAGAAAATTAAGACCACTAGTGATTCTATCACAAGATAACCACTGTTAATAATCTGATGCATGTTATTTCAGTTCTACATGTATATATGAAAATGGTATCATACTATTTGTTATTGTTCTGCAATCTTTCTCAGTATATTGTACAAGTTCTTAAATTATACATTTTTTATTGAAGTATAGTTGATTTACAGTGCTGTGTTAGTTTCTGGTGCACAGCAGAAATATATATATTTTTTCTCTTTCAGATTCTTTTCCATTATAGATTATTACAAGATATTGAGTATCAGTAGGACCCTGTTGCTTATCTATTTTATATACAGGAGTTTGTTAATCCCAAACTCCTAATTTATCCCTCTTCACCCCCATCCTCTCCCCCTTCGGTAACCATAAGTTCATTTTCTATGTCTGTGAATCTGTTTCTGTTTTGTACAAGTTTTTAAATATTCTTCTATAACATTAATGTTAACAGCTGCAAAGGGATTCATGACACGGCCGGGCAATAACTTATTTAACCCCTCGGAGCCTTTTCTCTCACACATGCTGTGTATGCTGAGGACCCAGCAGAGTGAATATGCATATTGACAACCGCTGCTCCCCATCATTCGGCCACGTGCAAGGACAGAACTGTTGGACTGATAAAGCTGAAGGAATTATTAGCTAATAAACTTGCAGACTGACGTAATCAAAGAAAAACATTTAAATTAATTAAAAATACTTCTATTAATTTTCTACACATTCTAATACTGGATAGCAGGTGGTCCACAAATTCCTACCCTTTTGTACTCCAATGTAGCTGAAACATTTCCCCCCATTTTTTTTTTTTTTTTTTTGCGGTATGCGGGCCTCTCACTGTTGTGGCCTCTCCCGTTGCAGAGCACAGGCTCCAGACGCGCAGGCCCAGCAGCCACGGCTCACGGGCCCAGCCGCTCCGCAGCATGTGGGATCCTCCCGGACCGGGGCACGAACCCGTGTCCCCTGCATCGGCAGGCGGACTCTCAACCACTGCGCCACCAGGGAAGCCCCCCCCCATTTTTGTTTTAATGAGAAATTTAATTTTGTCAATGAAATTAAATTAAATCAGAATATACTTTACATATATTCCCAAGGTCTGAGCAGTTAAACTTTTTTTTTTTTTAATGAAAAGAGGGAAAATCAAGACATAGAAGCTATTTACTATGCTTCAATTCTGTACTGACTACAGGGAGAATGCAGGGGGCTGAGAGTGGTTGGGGGAGGTAAATCTAAGTCTTACACAGTATATTCTAACTAGTTAACGCTGTTAGAGAATCAAAGATCCTGTGTGAGGAAAGTCCAACTCTGTTTACACTGTGCCTCCCAAAGGGATCCTGTAAAACTGACAATTGGGAGTGTAGGGCTCACGCAGCAGGGCTCACGCAGCAGTCACCTCAGGAAGCACCTACAGTTGTGGCCTTTGTGGATATCCAGTACTGATGTCACTCCCGAAGACTGTCAAGTACCTGCAGTGGTGCACTCTGCTGCCCCACTACCAGCCCCACCAAGTCTGTGCCTCCTGCTTCTCATTTCTCACTGATTCCTTCAAAGAATATGTCATCCTTCCCATTTGGGGAGGACCAAGGTTACTAGGAAAGATGGAGAAAAGATCTTATACACGCACGCATTATCTAGAAACTCATATATCCCTTATAAAAATTAAATTTATCATTTCCCATAACAAGTCATGCCTGGGGGGACCTGAGGGTCTGCCATGGTATCATATGCAGATAAGGCAATTGCCCAATCAGAAGACACAGCAGGGCACAGCCATCCTCTCCCATTGCTAAGCAGACATTTCCTGTTGATGTACCAGTGCCTCAAATGTAAAACTTTATCTCCTCAAACCTACCTCCCTCTTCTGACTTCCATATTACATTTAATAAAACAGCACTGCTCTTCTCCTAAGATCCCCAGTTCAGGATCACTGGGCCACCTTTGAGGACTCCTCTTCCTTACCTTCACTAGACTTGCACATCCAGTCACTAACTCAGCAAGTTCTGTCTCTTCTCTCTTCGCAATGTCTTCCATCTGCCTCTTTCTTTCAGCTTCCTCAGCCAATACCCTAGTTCAGGATTTATTACCCAAACACGTAAACAAATCCGTAGCCTCTTAACTGGCCTCCCCACCTGTCAGTCCACCCCACCCGCAGGCACCTGTTTTGATCGTATACCTCTCTGCCCATCAGACACTCAGGTAGCTACAGGACAGAATCTGAATGTCTTTGTCAGCAATCAAGATACTCTCTGATTCCAGCCATATCTCTGGCCTAGCAGAACTGGTCTATTCTATTCCAGGGGCACATGTACATATGCACTCTTGTATTTCCAAACTATACTTGACACCTTTTTCCTGCATTTGGAATGTCCTTCCCGCTTTTCCACTCTTCGACTTTTCCTTGAATTTTATTCATACTTGAGTGTCCAGCTCAAATTCAACTTCTTTCTGTCCCTCCGTAAGTCACACCTGCACCGATCAGATGTAAACCTTTGAGAGGCTGTATCTCACACGTCCTTATTTTTTTAATCCTTCAGCACTCCTAGCATAGTGTCAGGCATGTCACAAATGCTCAGTAAATCTTTGCTGATTGATTTTTGATTAGTACTTATAGATCCAATCTGTCTCCACACACACACCCTGACCTGCCTGTGACAGCAGCCATTTATGCATCCAAGCTAACAGGAGAGGCTAACCTTCATTAACAGCTATGCTCCAAAACCAACAGGGCTAACTGGTCACTTGACCAGGAACAATGATTTTCTTTCCCATAGAGAATGTGAGCCTTAGGCACTGAGTGCACTCTGTAAAACCCTGATGCAACAGCAAAAAGCACACTTCTGAATGGAACAGGAGTCGGTAGAGGTGGCCTCTGCCTTCGTATGCCTAGATAACAAAACACAGGTTTAGTCAAAGATTCCCATTCATATAATGCCTTTGATAGTCCTTACAAACTCAATCATTTCATCTCATATAAATTTAGGAGATATGCAAAAGATCTGTCACACATCCAAAATATGCATCAATTCAGCCAATATTTACCAAACAACAAGAAGAGGAAACACACTTTACAGGAAAAAGCATGGGCTTTGGAACTAAGAAAACCTGGTTTTGATTCCTAGCTTTACAGCTAGTCGTGTGGAAAGACATCTGACCTTGCTCAGCTTTGATTTCCTTCTCTGTAAAACAAGGGTAGAGCCACCTACCTCACAGGGTTGCTTTGAGGATTAAATGAGATAATGCATGCAAAGTACTTGGCACAGATCGGTTCATAGGTGGCAAGTTGTTGCTATGGTCAAAGGAGAATAATAGAGCAGTAGTTGTATTCAAAGTGCTGGGCTTTGTGCTTAATTAGCACTGCTGCATATTAAACAAGACAAGCTCAAGAGAGACCCTGACTTAAAGACAGAAATAAGATGAATATATATAAAGCTATCTTAGGCCTCGGAACTCTGTGTCTGTCTTTAAAGTCTTAAGTAACATTGAAATTTCACAGATGTTACAAGCAACATTATGCTGAAGTACTTATGAAGTGAAACAGATCTCCAACTACTGTCACATGGTAGTCACTAGGTGCTTTCAATGATTCAAACTGTTTGGGGGGATATATAGGTCAGTGGTAGAACACCTACTGCACTTTAAAGTTCTTTCACCTATTTTACCTTGAGCAAAATGGCTTGTAAACTCCAAGAAAGTCATTGTTGTTCCAAAAACCAAAGTTGGTTCTTTAGGGAAGATAATGCCAGGAATCCAAAACTAGCGTAAGAATTCAGCTTCCCGGCAGGGCAAAGAGGACATACCTACCACATACAGTAGACACACAAACGTGTGCTGAACACAAGAATGAGTTTCAGTTACAATGAACCTGTACCTCTAGTGTCATGTAACACCTGAGATACAATGTAATAAATGTTTCTACAAACAAGAATTCCAATCTTGAGAATCAGAGAAGGAAATACAAATGCCCAGTTTCAATCTCCCTTGAGAACAAAGTACCTGAAAAAAAGTACTAAAAGAGAAGCTGGTGTTCATTCACAAACATATGTCACTGTCAACGTTACCCCCTTCCACACCCATTTTCAGTCTTAGGGGTATGTGTGTACATGGTTTCACCCCATGGGCTTCAAGTTCACAAGGAAGTCAAGGATAAATGCTATTCTTTAGCATCTTGCTAAAAAAATTTACCTCCCCACCTGAGAAGATATTACATTTAAGTACTTTAGCACTCAAATCCCAAATTAGGAGACAAAGAAATGTAAAGGGCAAAAACCCTTGAGAGAAGAGATAAGAGTTCTCCTCTGCCTGTCTGAAGAGTGGCAGCTATTCCTTCCACAAACCCATGATGCAGTATCTGAGAAGCACAAGGAAGGCTGAAAAAGCTGTGGATGACCTTACTAGAATTTCATGCTTACTTATACGTGTGACTTCGAGCCAGTACCCAGGCTTCCAATCTCTCAGAAGTCACCCATAAATCAGCAAATGAGACAAGTGCTGCAAATAGCATAATTTCTCATGAGCAAGTACCCTAGCTATGTTGCTAGATTTTTTTTTTGGTAGTTAACAGAGAATGATAAAAACTGTTTTAACATTTTATCATGAAAATTTTCAAACTTACACAAAAGTAAAGAGATAGTGTAATGAACCCAGCTTTAACAGTTATCAACATATGACCAATCTTCTTTCATCTAAACCCTATCTAATGGATTATTTTCAAGGCTACCCAGAAATCATAGCATTTTATTTAGAAATACTTCAGTATGTATCTCTAAAAGATAAAGACTTTTAAAAAAATCATCACAATGCTGTTATCATACATTAACAATGAAAAGTAATTCTTTTATACTATCAAATATGTTCAAATACATCCCAAGTTATCTCATAACCTCATCGTCTTTTTACACGTGGTCAAAAATTGAATGTTCACAATGGAAAGAAACTTAGAAATTGCAGAGTACAATTTCTACCCAATATGACCGAATCCCCCTTAAAGCAGTTCCTCAGCTGTGACACTGCCCCTAAGATGTGCACATCTCGTGGAAGACATGAATCTTAGACTCATGAGCTGATTTTTTTCAGTATGCTATTTAACCATCTTTTATAATTGCAATTTTAAAATTTTAAGAATAATAGCTCTGTTGAGATATAATTCACATACCATAAAATTCACCCATTTAAAGTATACAGTTCAATGGTTTTTAGTATATTCTCAGGGTTATGCAAGCGTTACCACTATCTAACTTTAGAACATTTCCACCACTCTGAAAAGAAACCTCACGCCCATTAGCAATCACTCCCCATCTCCCCTTCTCCAGTCCCTGGAAACCACCCGTCTGCTTTCTGTGTCTATGGATTTTGCCTTTTCTGGACATTCTTACTCTACACTATGCTGTTTTAAAATTGCTTGGGGCTCTGCTTGCCCCCCAACCAAGGCTGCAACTGTCCCAGAAGGTACTAGGGGTACCTGACACTCATGAGAACAAGATTCCTTGACAGGGGTTTCTCCCTCTTTCCCCTAATTTGGGAGCAGAGGATCAGCTGCTGCTTTTTGCTTTAGCTGTCAGGAAGCCCAGAGTTGAATTTGTGGCCCAACTTTTATAACTGTGTAGCATATTATCATATACATTTCTCTGACCAAACTTTCCCTCTGACCTGAATTTTCCTTTTGTTCATTTGTTTTTGCTTATATTTCAAGAATTTTTGTACTTTATTCAAATACTTCTTTGGAACAAGGAAAGATTTAAATGTGTGACATTTCCTTTCAGACATTCTGGTAATATTCTATCATATCTTAAAAGCCTAGGAAAATCTTTCCCATTTGGCTAGGATTATTTTCTTTTGATGATGGATGCTTAGGCTGGTAGTTTAAAAAATACTGTCCTAGGACTCCTAATAAAGGATACGAATGCATAAAAGGTGACATGAGTGAGGAAAGTTTATTCCTGTACATACAAAAAAGAGGTGTAAGTGTGGGGGCAGATTCTGTAAAGAAAACATTGGTGATTCGGTGGTTTACAGAAGTAAACCTAACAGAGTTAACGGTCAGGGGAAATAAAGAGAAAGAAGAAAAGAGACGTGGCAGGTATCACACTCTGGGATCCTGGGATTACAGCATTTACTGAATATTTTTCCGTACCAAGTAACATTAAAATCCAGGCTTTCCCAGGGAAAAGTTGCCTGGAAGGACCTCACAGGTAGTCTTCTCTTGATAGAGTTCAACAAAACTCTTCCTGCACCCAGGAATGCAATGATTAATCAACTAATTTCGACCCAAGTTTTGTTTATATGTTCCAACCATAAACATTAATCGAAATATTTCCATTGCAACAAAAACACTTTGGTTTAAACACCGCTATAGGACAACATGCAAGCATGTTTCAGAACATGAAAGTACAACTTGTCAAAGTAACATTTCCTGTGTTAAATCCAAGGGGGCACACAGTGGAAAGTGTGTTATTCTAGGGTGCACAGCCACTTGACAGCTAGAGCAAGGGACTGGGACTTCCTCTTCCATGTGATAAACTGCAGTAGGGATTCCACCTTGATTTGTGGTTTTAGAATAGCCTGCATGAAGACAAATTTGCTTGTTGGTGTCTCTTTTGTTTTACTGTGTTTGGGGATGTGTCGAGAATTTAGGTTTAACATGTGAAAAAGATACACAAGTGTGGGAAACACCTTATCTGAGAGTAAGCACATTTTTGATAGTATTTGAATAGAGGTTAGGGTTAGGGTTAGGGTTGGCACATTCAATATGTGCTAGATCACTCTCAGCTGCAGAACTCAAAAATATTTCTGAAAGACATATATCTAAATGTTAACAGAAGTCATCTCTAAGAAGTAGCATTAAGGATTTTGTTGCTTGTGTTTTTCTGTTTTCCCAAGTCTTTTACAAGAGCACGTGATGAAAAATACTTTCTAAAGAAGGTGAAATCTTTAGAGATTCACCTTCTCTAAAGGCAGAGAGGGGCATAAGAAAGACAAAGTGCCAGAAGCACTTGGTAACATGAGCGGCTCTGTTTGCTATAACTTGGAGTGTAGGGCAGAAAAAGGAGGAGGTAAGGTGGGAGAGATTGGAACAATATTGCAAAAGCCTTGAATGTCAGGGTAAGGGGATTTATAATCAGCAACTGGGAGGTGTTTAAATGGTACTTTTTATCATTATAAAAACAACATTTTCTCAAAAAAACAGTATTATACCTTTATTGTAAAAATAACTGGCAAAGACTAAAAACCCCAAAGTAAATAAAAAGCACCAGGAAGAAGCCCGTCACCAGAAGAAAACCATTGCTAATATTCTGGCACATTTCCTTTCAAGCTCTTCACTATGTATGTAGCTCTGGAAGATTTTTGAGCATGAATGTGACATCATCAGGGCTATGCTTCAGGAAGGCTGGGTTACAAGGTGGGCTAAGTACAAAGTGCACTTTCTGGGAATGCAAGTGACCAGCTGAGGTTTCCTTGCACACATTCACAGCTGCTCCTGCTTATATTTCTGTACCCACACAAGTCAGAGGACAGTCTGGCTATTTAGGGCAGACCCACAAACATGTCCTATGGGGCAAGTGGCACCTGAGAGGGAAGCCCAAGGCGAAAGCCTGGGAGTGAGCATCCCTAACAGTGTTCAGTCACGCCGAAAAGACCTCCCTGGGGGTGGAGAGAATGTTCTGCAAAGCACCAGCAGGTTTCCAGGAAGGGAGGTCTTATCTCAGGGAGAATGGAGAAAGCTTTCCTAGAGACCATCCTCATCGTGCACGATTCCCAATAGGGAAATGCCTAAAAATAGGCAATTACCACATCTAGTATGCGATAATCATATTACGATAAAACAGCTCATGGTATGACAGCTACTGCCTATTAGTCAGAATTCATGTCAACTCTGAGATCACAGCCTCAAGAAGAGGTTGACCTGTGTCAAAATTCACTGACAGGCTTTACTTTCCAAGTCAGTTCTCACAGCTCTCAGCTTTGCCCCGTACTCGGAGACAACGGGGCTCTGTGAAGGAGCAGAAGCCAAAAACTGGAAGGAAATTTGCATGCCTCCTCTAGCCCCACGAGGTGCTTATTATTTTGCTTCCAAAGAGGCCGAGTCCAATGTTTTATTCCTCCCCTTTCTTCCCTTTGCTAATTTTAACTCAATTTCAAATTAATATTTTTCAAGCGATAACTTACTTAATTCCCAGTCCTTCCTACCCGTTTATGACTTAGGAATGAACGTAAGCACAAAACATCTTGTGATGGCCTCAAAATAGAAAGCAGGTTTAAAGTTTTATTTTTCTGTCCCAAAGCTGCCAAAGTTCTGGGTGTTTTAACTTCTGCTCTACACACTGTTTTCTCCCTCCCTCCCTCTCTCCCTCCCATCCAGCTATATTTAGTAAAGCCCAAATAAAAGGGATACAGGCAAAGCAAAATTAAATATAGTTTCTTTGAATCAGTAAACCCCAGAGTTAGTCTATATGGCAGCAGCTAAGAAAGTGAAGCTCATATGAACACATGTATACTCATGACACGCACCATCCTCCAAAGGTGACCACAGCCTCGCCCGATTCACCAAGTGGCAGGTGCACCCAGGAAGGTAAACACACCACCTCCAATCACCCTCTTCCTTTTCTACCCACACATCTCCCCCGCCCACCTCACTGCCACCCCCATCTCACTACTCTCCATTTCTAGATATCAACATATCTACACAACCCACTCCTCTCTGCCCGCATCTAGAAGGAGAAAAGTTGAGACGGGTAAATTTAAATAAAAGGAAGCATGGAGAAGTACTTGGATGACCAAGGACTTCTAAACGAAGCTGGTTCAGAAGCACACTGCTGTAACTGCTGTACAGTATACACTGTCACCTCAGTTGATCTACTTAAAAATGATCTCAGGCTTCTGTTGACAGAAGGAAATTCTATGGGACTTGAGAACAAGGGAAACACTCTGTTTCTGGTTTTCCAATACAAATAATGAGCTTACAATGACAATAAGGAGCCTACAGTGACAGTAAGATTTTGGGGGGTAACTTCCCATCCACAAGGCAGCAAATCTATAAACCTAAATACAGAACACTCCGTACGAGGGAATGGGATGGGTTTGAGGAGCATGGATTGCGGCATGGAAAGGGAATGCCACCCAATGCAAACTTTAGCTTTTCCCATAAAAGAAGTACCTGATTGCCCACCCCCCCACACCGCCTATCCCCAAACCAAAGGCACAGGACAAGAGAGGAGAAATGCAGAGGTTCTAAGAACCTAATGGCTGAGTAGAAAACTCACCCTTCACAACGTTCTCACCTATCAAGTCCAACCTGAAAATCAATAAAGACAGTACACTCTCTATTTAGACAATATCATCAGAAAACGCCCATATTTATTTGCTACTGCATTAAGGAAAACCCCCCCACAACTGTACACTTTAAAATATTTTAAGGGAATTCCCTGGCGGTCCAGTAGTTAGGACTCCGCACTTCCACTGCAGGGGGCACAGGGTTGATCCCTGGTCGGGGAACTAAGACCCTGCATGCCGCATGGCATGGCCAAAAAAAAAAAAAAAAAATATATATATATATATATATGTGTGTGTGTGTGTGTGTGTGTGTATACACACACACACACACACAATTTATTTTAAGTATAATGTCCTAGGACAGGAGTTAGCAAATTATGGTCCATAGGCCAAATCCAGCCTGTCACCTGTTTTTGTACAGCCTGTAAGCTAAGAATGTTTTTCATTTTTTAAATGGTGGAAAAAAATCAAAAGGAGAATACTACTCTATGATGTGAAAATTATACGAAATTCAAATTTCAGTCCATAAATAACATTTTATTGGAACACAGCCATGTTCATTCACTTACATACTGTCTGTGGCTGCTTCTGCAGTTAGGCAGGTATGAAAGAGACTTTTGGCCTACAAGCCAAAAATATTTACTATCTTGCCCTTTCCATAAAAAGTTTGCCAACCACTGGTCTAGAGACATATCTGGGGTGTGAAAATACCTCTCACTTATTTCATACTTTATAGTTTTTCCAGGTACATTCACACTCATAACTTTTATTTTATCTTTACTCCAAGCCTTTGAGTTGCATAAGCAGGCATTATTATCTCCTCTCTAGAGACGGGAACACAGTTTGAAAGTGAATTTACCCAAGGTCATGTTGCTGCTAAGTGGCTAGGCCAGGACTAGACTCCAATTTTCTGACCCATGTCCAGAGGTGCTCACATTATACAACTGTGTTCTCTTGGATGTCAGCCAACTGTGGCTAACCAAAGTCTTTTAAACATTCTCTCCATATTTGAGAGTTCACCCTAGTGTAAAATCCTTCCTTCCTAAAATAGGATCCCAAACACTACACTTCCTAGCTCCACTTCCTGCTAGGGTAGAGACGCATGAACGTGGACTCAGAGGTTTCCCCTCTTGGCAGAGGCAGCTCTGACAGAAGCACACTGATGGTGGCAGAGGCAGCAGCCCCCTTGGCAGACCAGTTCAGTGGAATTCCTGGAAGCTCAACCTGGAGTCTGTTTCTTCAACTTGCCCAACAGTTCTGTGTCTATTTACACACCTCAGTACATTCTTTCAAGCTTAATCAAGCTCCTGTGGGTTCTATTTTCCAGAACTAGGATCATGAACCAAAACAACTTAAGTCAGAAGAAATCCTTATAACACTATAGTGAGTCCTAAAAACTTCTGGAACAACTTCCATCTTCATCACCAGCACCATCTTCCAAAGTACAATCCTGTTTCCATGAGATATTATCAAATGTAACTCTTAGAAAAGGATTCTGTAATTAAATAAATAAAATTGGAAAATACCAAGTTAAGCAGATTTCTTTACTGCAGGACTCATCAGAGCCTTAATACACATGTATGCTTCATAAATCTCCAAGAAAGGGACAAGTATGCAACATTTGAAAATTTATTGGACCACTGAATCATTTTTAAATATAATACGTCACCTGGATAGTAATAAGTGTTGGGAAATACTGGTTAAATGATATCCTCTATCTACAAAAAAAAATTTTACAGTTCTAAAATATTAAAAAAATAAGACTGTTGAAATGAGAAATCCAATTCTGGAGTGTGTTATGGTGAAAAAATACTTTCATATACTGCTGGGGGGTGGTATATATTGTACAACATTTTTTGAGAGCAATTTTACAATAACTAGCAAAGGTCCCAATATTTATACTCTTTGACTCAGTAATTCCACTTCTAGGAATTTATCCTAAAAAAATAATCTGAAATTTGGACGACTGTCAGATCCTCAGTTCTTATGTATGCCTCTGATACTTTATGAAAAAGAGAAACAATATGCTCTGATTTGAGGAAAACACAAAGAGGGGCTGCTTCATCTTTCTACTCAGGTGACAGAAAAAGGACTTGCTCCTTATAACTAAGGGAAAAGAGACAAAAGTGCTCTTATATTCTTAGTGGCATTATGATACTACATAAACATTTATTTAGCTCTCAACCTTCTGCAAAAAAAGGAAGAAGTTGAAAAAAAAAAAAAGGAAGAAGTTGAAAGTTTAAAACTTTCCCAAGAATATCTCTATTGTTAACTAAAACATCCTAGGCCAGATGCACAGCGTCTCCATAAATGAAGGAGGGAGAAGAAACCTGGGTGACACTGATATGTTGTTAAGAGGTGCTATGATGCTGAGCTAACCTTAAGGTTGATGACAAACCACAAACCTCTGGGACAGTTTTTTTTTTTTAACATCTTTATTGGAATATAATTACTTTACAGTGTTGTGTTAGTTTCTGCTTTATAACTAAGTGAATCAGCTATACATATACATATATCCCCATATCCCCTCCCTCTTGCGTCTCCCTCCCATCCTCCCTATCCCACCCCTTTAGGTAGTCACAAAGCACCGAGCTGATCTCCCTGTGCCATGCGGCTGGGACAGATTTTTTTACTCCAGGATACAGGTTAACTTGGTAAACATCAAGAAAATGATGATGAAGAACTGTATGTTAAATATTTATTTTTTAAGTTAATTTAAATACTTTAAAAAATTATTTAATATTACTTAAATATAGTTATTAATTGTATTTTGTATTATTGTATATATTTAGCATATATAAAGACATACAGTACTAGAAATTTTAAGTGGAGGATTGAAGGGAGCCTCAAATTCAGCAATTTGTAGGTTGAGATCATGTGACTAAGGCAGCAATGCCCCCTACTGGTGGAGCATCACTTTCACTTTGAGGCTTTTGACAGATCAATAAACATCTTTAAAAGGTCAAATCCACAAAAATAAAGTCATGAGGAGACAGCAAACATTTCTAAGAACCAGTAACTCCTAATTGGTGAATGCCATGACCAAACAAGGGTATATTCAGTTTTAAGGTCATTCCCTGATTTGCTCTCAAGTCCATTTTACAGATAGAGAAACCATGGCCTCAAAAGATTAGGAATGATTTTGTCTCAGTCACAAAACCACACGAACCAAGAGTGCTATGTCTCTGCCATGCTTACTGCCTATTAGGCAAAACCCGCAAACAGAGGATGAATGAACCATCTTTCCATATTTTATCTCTAACAAAGTGCCAACACCTCTAGTGGCAGCCACTACATTTTTCTTTCCAAATTCAGCCCCTGTGGACTAGAGGTCTACACAAACTGCCTAAGGTCCAGCTACCCCCAGAAGGAAAATGACCCCTTTCTCCACGTCCTTCAGTAAGTACAACAGGGAGACTGTTTCCTGCTTAGGCTCAAATGCCAAGAGAATCTATGTCTCAAAGGAAGGGATGTGGTGGTGGGTATATAATTGATATCAGAAAAAGAAGCCTGTATCTTTGTTCTTCAGGAGTACAACCACAGAGTTAGGAGTCAGGACCGGTCAAGTAGGGCCAGCCAACCCCAGGGACATATCTGGTGATTTACAGGAAACCCTCTAGTTCTCTCAGGGAAAGCGGGATGTGGTAAGACAGGCAAAACCAGGGAACAGAGACCATCATGCTGGTGTGAGCAGTAGTCGTGGTTTACATTTACAGAGTATTTTATGTATTGCAAAGTATTTTCGCAAGTATTTCATTTGCTCCTTTAGTTATATCCCTGTAGAGAAAGTCCCATTTATTCCAAGGTTAGAGATTAAGAAGAGAAGATTCTGAGAAGCTGAGTGGCTTGTTTGTATAACCTGGCAAGTTAGCAGACTCAAGACTCACCCTGAGGTCTACTGTTTCCCACAGTACCTGTCACATCCAAGTGGGAGATGGCTTAATTAGCAGCAAATATAAATTGTGAGAGGAGGGGAGCTCCTATAGGTAGTCACCAAGCAGGAGAGAGAGACTGGTAACAGATGACATTGTAGAAACGTTTTCAAAGTCCAAGACACAGTCACAGAAATTAAAAAGCAAAGAAGTCTGAGCCATTTAGAATAGGGACAAACAGGCCTCCACAACTGGAAAAGAGCCTTAGTTAACCACTATATTACAATTAAAATACATTCCTTATACTCTGCCCAAGAAGCAGGAAAGTGAGAAATCCATTTTAGAAAGACTGCTACCCAAAATTGCTAAAACATTCCCTTGAGGCAAACTTTCCACTTTCCAAAAACTCTTCTGGATAACCAAGGTTCTGGCTAAAGTTTCTTCTCAATAATCTCAATCAGTTAGTCAACCTTTTTCTCTTCTTCCTGTGCTCTCATTTTTCCTTCTACTTACTTACAGTTTGAAGTAGTCTTATATTTGGAGTTTTTAAGATGGTACATTTCAAATTTTATGACCTTATTTGCATTGTAAAACTCCTTCTTGGTAATTAAAGAAAACAATGGAACTGAAAAGGTAGAGAACCTATAATAGACACATAATAGCCTATAATAGTTTTTGAGACTCTCAGCAGCTCATACTGCACCCTACACCCTCAGGAACTGCTTCTTCATCCCAGGGGTGGGCTCTTGGAAGCCACGTTTATACCCTGGAACCCTGTCTCTGTGACCATATCCGACTGATTAGGAGTCGACTTCCGTCCCAAACAGAGCCAATCAGAAACGTCCTCAGAGCAATTCGTTCTGCTTAAGCTAGCTTGATTCTGCTTCTATCACTTGGAACCAAATGGTTCTAAATCACACATTTCATGTATTTATTTTCTGCTTCCCTACATTGAACTGTTTGTTTTACGAGGGCAGAGATTTTTGTGTTTATTATATCCTAAGTGCCTAAAATAAAGCTTAGCCCATAGTAGATACTCAAAATGTTTGCTGAATAATGCATATTGTGAGCCTTTCTTAGTTTTCCCCATTCTAAGTTTTATTCAGTGTACACACTCTATTTGCTTAAGAGAGAAGACTCAGTCCTGCAGAGTTTGGTCTTTACCATACTTCCACACAGTATCTGAAAGGTTTCCAAATTCATCCTTTCCCAAATATCTATTCCCCCTGCTTCTGTCACTGAAGTCTCATCTTCCCTTTATACATTAGCACTTCAGTACTATATCTGTTGTATAGAGTGCACTGCATTACTATCTTCATAATGGGATAATTCCCTTATTTCTCTTTCTTCCCTTCTCTTTTATCCTTCCAAATGTCTGCTCTCAATAATGTCACTGGCCGGGCCGTCTATTAATGAATGGGCAGAAGACCTTGTTCCTGGTTCACCAGCTCTAGGATTTAAATGATGTCAGCAAGGGAATAAAGAGGTGCTCAGGGAGGCCTGATGACTCCATTGTGGACCAATCACGTTCCCAAGAGAGGCAAAACACGTGATTGCTACCCAGGAGGCCAAACAATGTCATACACCTCCAAATCCCCTTACAGAAATTAAAAAGCAAAGACCAGCGTAGCATAAAAACTGCAAAAAGACAGCTGGCCAAATCTTTATACCTCCTAGATACTGTTCCAGCTCTTGTAACTGAGCCATTTAACTGCTCTGTGTGGTGATTAGTAAAATAGATCAGTCCTATTCTCTATATTCTTAAGGGAGAACAATCACTACTGTAACACTTAGACTATAGAGCTTGAGTTTCTGGCTAAGATAAAATGATCTATTAGACTTCTAAGTGATTTTAAAGCAGAAATGCTAAATAAATATCAATTATTCCTACATAAAATTCAAGTCCAGATTATACATTTAAATGGAGACATAATCAAGACACAGATGATTTTTTTAAAGTAGAACATTTCCCCAAATATATGGCAGTAAGATTCAGTGTTTATGTCTAAAATCACTTAGTTTATAAAAACAACAACAAAAAAAGACATTAAATAAACTTAAATTCCCAACATAAAAACCAAGTTAGGGAAAACCAGGAAGAAGCTTATTATAAGGTAGAAAGAAATATCATCACAAGTAGATAAATGAGCAACTGGCCTTATCTCTATGGTTTCTTACAATTCGTTTAATCACCTCATCTTCTCATGCCAACTTCTCTTTCTTGTTTTAATTCCTCAATGTAACTCCTTAGGCTTAAATACTTAAACTTTTTTTCTTTCATATTATGGAACTCATTAGCTTAATCTTACTTTCTTGTGGTCTGAGTACTCTAAAAACAAGTGCCCTAAAAGCCCTTGTGTCACACTTTTAATGTGTTGAACACATTCGTGTAAGTGATCTGACAAAGGCAAACACTTTTTCAGCTCTCATTCACCAGCTCAGAACTCTTCTCACTCTGACCCTCCCCTCCAGGAAGTCCTGACTTTGCTGATTAAGGGGAGAAACAAATCTCTTTTGATGGGCTGGGGTGAGAGCTGCCTGCCACTCTCTACCACTCCTTAATACAGTGCTGAACACAGTTTTCCGGAGGAGCTCCAGAATGTGTGTTTTCTAGAAGAGTAAAGAACTGTGGCAGCATCTTTATTCTAGTTTTCACAGCTGGGAGAGTGTGGAGGGTTCAGAGCAGAAGGGAGGGAAGCAGGGAGCCTGTGATATGGAGCTTACATGATATCACTGACATTCACCAGGTTTCAAATGTCCTCTTGTTTTCCCTCACTTATGTAAAATTACAGACTAAGAAAGTAGAAGTGACTTCAAGAAATAACTACCGGGCAAAGCTCTGCCTTCCCACAGATAAACAAGTAAGTCTCACGGGCAGTATATGTGATGATGAAGAGAGAACCTGGGTTTAAGTCTTGGCTCCACCACTTATCAGTAAACTCTAGCAAGTTACTTAAGCTCTGTGCCTCAGTTTCTTCATTTGTAAAATAAGGATGATAACAGTACTGACTGCATAGTATTATGCAGATGTTACACAAGATAAACATGTAAAGCATTCAGAACAGTACCTGGCACGTAAGAGCTCACGTAAATGATGGCAGCAACAGCTGTTGATGTGATTACTATCACTAGCTTTGTCTTCTAAAAGAATTCCAAGAACTGCAAGGCCTTCATTCAGCAAACATTTTAATGAGAACTTACCAGGTGTGCCATGTATATGGTGCTAAACGCTGGAGATACAGACTCAAAAGGTACAATCCAGCCCTTCAAACAGCATCCAATCAAATGCAACAATATATCACAGAGTGGTTGTAACAGAGATCTGTACAGGATCTGCACAGAAGCAAGAAGCCTGGAGAGGTCCAAGAAAGGGAGAAGGAGCCAAGCCTTAAAAAGCAGACTGGAAGGCACCAAAGGAAGAGGACAGGGAAGGTCATTCTGGGCAATGGCAAAACATAAGACTAATAAGCTTAGCAAAGGCAAGTGTACGAAAGGCTTCAGTGACTTGAACCTTAGACTCAAGATAAATGTAGATCCTTAACTTTAGGACAAAGGATCAGCTGGAATGGGTGAAACAAAAGGGGAAGGAGACTGAGTGGTAATTACTACAGTAATAAAACCCCCAAAGTGAGCAAGGATAGATTAAAAACCTCAAAGCATCTTACAGAAAGGATGGAGCAGAGAGAATAAACTCCCCAAATATTTAGCAGTTAAAGTGACTGGTCTTAGTTACTGATTAGATGTAGAGAACTTGAGAGTGAAAAGAGTAAAAAATGAGCCAGCACAAGGTTACTGATTGGAGTAACGGGATGGTAGTGCAACTGGGATCGAGGCAGAGAGGGTTTTGGGGAGATTATGCTGAGCTTAGTTTTGAAGATGTTGAGTTAAGGTACTTGTGGGACCTTCAGGTGGTGCCATGTGGTAAGAAGGAAGTCAGAAACACAGGTGTGCATCTATGAAACTGGGTGAGGAGGTTGGACGTAGAGATGAGCCATCACTGCTCAGGGTGCCGCCAAAGCCACACAGAAAGAGAGCGAGGTGGAGGAGACCAAGATGGATGGGTCAGGGAGATGAGAGGACCAGGGAGAGAGAAAGAGCAGATACAGACTCAAAAGGTGCAATCCAGACCTTCAAAAAGCATCCAATCAAGTGCTACAACATATCACCAACATTTTCTCAGAACTGCCGCACTATTTTCATCCTCATTAGTCATGTCAATAACAACTTTTTCAAACATTCCAATGTTCTTTATTTATATACCATCTGTTGCACAAATATTTGAGGCATCTATGGTAAAGACATACAATAAAACAGTGAAATAAAAATGAAACAAATATGGTATTAGAAGAAATATGAAGAAAATATGGTATTAGAAGATCATACAGAGGGAGGTTGGGGGAGAAAATGGGGGTTAGAATACAATTATGCAGGCCAAAGGGGACTACAGAGTTTTAACAGTAAAGTTACAAGTTTGGCTCTGAGCTTCCTAGTGGCCAAAGAAAAGAAATAGTTACCTCCATAAAAAGAAACGGTACCCTTCCTCAGGGTTACCTGATTTGCCCAAGATTGCCCAGTTAAAAGGCAAATGGCTCTTACTCTACCAAGCTGTTTCAACATGCAAATACTCTTCTGCATAGTTAGATTCCCATTATCAGGGTGGAGTGACAGAAAGGGAACTAGACTAGGAATCAGAATACCTAGGTATTATAGTATTAGCTCTTCTGCTAATTGCAAACCCAAGGCAGATCATTTAAATTCATTTTCTCAACTATAAAACAGGTGCTTTCACTGAGCCAGGGTCAACCAATACACAGCATTTGAGCTATCATTCTCCAATCCAGCACACCTTGACAGACATCGCTAGTTAATCACAGATCTTTTTTCTGCTGAATCCTGAAAAGACCTCAAAATCCTGCTCAACAGTGTTCCAAGTAACCACCAATGAATCAACATGGGCATTCTGACACCGGGGCTACTCTAAAGTGCCTCCAATGCTATCATGCTATCAGACACACCATCATGCAATGAGCATGATCTCTATCATAATTTGTGGGATCCTCTCTGAATGGGAAAGGCCGAGGGGGTTTGACTGCAGCTGCTAAGGTAGGCAGATATGGAACAAAAATCTTTTCAGAGTTATTTTTAAACTTCTAAAAATACTTTGATATAGTAAAATTAAAACTCACATGAGTCAAAATACACCACTGATTAAAATAAATACTTCCAAATGATCCACCAGAGGAAATCTAGGAAAGGCGTAGCAGCATGTACCAAGCTGAAAATCTTTAGAAGCAACTCAAATTTCAAAGAATCTTTCTTTTGCTCTATTTCAGAATCTGTATTGTGAGCATTTCTACAAAATCCTCTTCACAAAAGTAGAAAGAATAGTACAACAAATCTGTACGCACCACTACTCAGTTTCTACAACCGTCAACATTTTGCCACAGGATTTAACTTTAAAAGTGAAGCCAGGGCTTTCCTGGTGGCGCAGTGGTTGAGAATCTGCCTGTCAACGCAGGGGACATGGGTTCGAGCCCTGGTCCAGGAAGATCCCACATGCCACGGAGCAACTAAGCCCACGTGCCACAACTACTGAGCCTGGGCGCCACAACTACTGAAGCCCACGTGCCTAGAGCCCGTGCTCCACAACAAGGGAAGGTGCTGCAATGAGAAGCCCGCGCACCAAAACAAAGTGCAGCCCCCGGGCTTCCCTGGTGGCACAGTGGTCAAGAATCTGCCTGCCAATGCAGGGGACGTGGGTTCGAGCCCTGGTCCAGGAAGATTCCACGTGCTGTGGAGCAACTAAGCCCGTGCACCACAACTACTGAGCCTGTGCTCTAGAGCTCGCGAGCCACAACTACTAAGCCCGCACGCCTAGAGCCTGTGCTCTGCAACAAGAGAAGCCACTGCAATGAGAAGCCTGCGTACCACAATGAAGAGTAGCCCCCCTCGCCGCAACTAGAGAAAGTCCGCGTGCAGCAACAAGGACCCAACACAGCCAAAAATAAATAAATAAATTTATAAAAAAAGAAGAGTAGCCTCCATCGCCACGACTAAAAAAAAAGCCCGCGCGCAGCAACGAAGACCCAACACGGCCTTAAATAAATAAATAAATAAATTTATAAAAGTCAAGCCATCTGGGACTAGAATCCACATTCTTATAGCAAAATACAGCTTCCTCCAGAAACACACTCATGTCCATGCATTAATGCATGGACACACACACCCATTACAAACAACAACTTCCAGGCAGTATGCGGAAACAAGCTAGAGCGAGATCTGCTCTCTAGATCCTTGCTACACAAAGTGTGGTCCCTAATAAGCAGCATCAGTATCATCTGGGAGTTTGTTAGAAATGCAAAATCTCAGGCCCCATTTCAAATTTACTGAGTCATAATTTGCATTTTAACAAAATCCCCAGGTAGTCTGTACATTATGGTTTAAGAAGCACTCGTCTACTCTAGATCACCATAACTGTCTTCTGTGAAGTTTTTCTTAACTAAGTGACTTCAGAGGAGCTGGGCAAGAAACTGGAGTGTGAAAAAGTGTCCATTTCACTTGGGAGGGCAACTGGCCATTAGCTACTCAAATTTAAAGGTATATAATTTATGACCTAGTAATTCCACTTCTCAGTACCTATGCTAGACAAATATTCACCCACGTACTTAAATAGGATATTACAAAGATGTCTATCACAGCATCTTTTGGGGAACTGGAAACAACCACCTGCCCATCAACAGGTGAATGGTGAAACAAGCCAGTACAGAACAGTCAGCAGAGGTTAAAATGTATGAACCAGATCATGGAAAATTCTCCCGGACATGTTGTTGAGTGAAAAAAGCAAGTTCCAGAATGTTCCACTTAGTATAACAACATTTGTTTAAAACAAAAGTTTCATTATGTATTTTCTCTGGATATACATATGCATGTGTAAAGGAAGAGAAAAGGTCTGGAAGGACAGATATCAAAAAGGAAACGGTGCCTACATTTGCAAAGAGATGAAGGGGTCTGGGATTAGGGGTGGTGAGTTAAAGGGCGATTATAATGTTTTACCTATTTGCTTATTTATTAAAAGGAGAATGCATTCATATATCACTCGTGGAACAAATATTTTATAAGTGGCTACGTGATTTCTCACACCAAATGAGTTTACATAGAGAAAATATGGTCAGGGTAAGGGTACAGAAAGAAGGATTAGAAAGTCTAAAGATCTTTGACAAACTGCAGATTTTTAGAAATGAGTTTTGTTTGCATGGACCATTTTCTCTATTTTCCTCAATACATGCATACAGCTGGTAGTGGGTATATTTTGCACTATTTAAAAATATCTCCAAAAGTGGTATGTTCTGTATACATTGATGTGTATAAAATTGATGCCTAATAAGAACCTGCTGTATATAAATTAAATTAAATTAAAAAATTAAACAAACAAACAAAAGTGGTTATGTTCATTTTTCTGCGTATTTTTGTATTTCCTTCATTTGTCCATTATCTATTTGAGAACAAGTTATATATGTGATTGTTTCTATTGCTGCATATTCCAGGTTCCTAGTTCAACAGATGATGATGCACACTACTTAAATGAATAACTTACAAGCCTATGGATAATAATAGCTTTAAAAAACCCCTAAGAAGTAGGCAGAGCACGTACTGTCCTGATTTTATAGCTGAAGAAATAGACTCAGAAAGGTTGGGCTATGTGCGCAAGGACCCTCTAGCTAATAGGTGGCAAAGCCAGAACCTGGCCCCCACTCTATGATTCCAAGTCCTCTGTCCTTTCAATTATACCATATTTATCATGCCACCATACTTAAATATGATACTTACTTACACTTCTAGGCAGTTTTTGACATAGCTTCAGATTGGAAACTCTCATGAGAAATAGAATTCAAATAATATGTACAATTTGGGATCTTATATCTAATTATTTATTTAGAGTTTCTTTTCCAATACCTTGCCTTGACATGCCCAAGGAGATAAGACTGAAAAAGTACTACCATCTTATCCTCATCATAAAGTAGAAAAAGGATGGATTCTAGTACTCTGAGTTTAAAAAACCGTCTGTTCTAATTTACATGGGGAAAAAAATAGTATAAAAGTAGACAGATACAAACAACCCAATCCAAAAATGGGCAGAAGACCTAAATAGACATTTCTCCAAAGATATACAGACTGCCAACAAACACATGAAAGAATGCTCAACATCATTAATCATTAGAGAAATGCAAATCAAAACTACAATGAGATATCATCTCACACCAGTCAGAATGGCCATCATCAAAAAATCTAGAAACAATGCTGGAGAGGGTGTGGAGAAAAGGGAACACTCTTGCACTGCTGGTGGGAATGTGAATTGGTACAGCCACTATGGAGAACAGTATGGAGGTTCCTTAAAAAACTACAAATAGAACTACCATATGACCCAGCAATCCCACTACTGGGCATATACCCTGAGAAAACCATAATTCAAAAAGAGTCATGTACCAAAATGTTCATTGCAGCTCTATTTACAATAGCCAGGAGATGGAAACAACCTAAGTGTCCATCATCGGATGAGTGGATAAAGAAGATGTGGCACATATATACAATGGAGTATGACTCAGCCATAAAAAGAAACGAAATTGAGATATTTGTAGTGAGGTAGATGGACCTACAGTCTGTCATTACAGAGTGAAGTCAGAAAGAGAAAGACAAATACCGTATGCTAACACATATATATGGAATTTAAGAAAAAAAAAATGTCATGAAGAACCTAGGGGTAAGACAGGAATAAAGACACAGACCTACTAGAGAATGGACTTGAGGATATGGGGAGGGGGAAGGGTAAGCTGTGACAAAGTGAGAGAGTGGCATGGACATATATACACTACCAAACGTAAGGTAGGTAGCTAGTGGGAAGCAGCCGCATAGCACAGGGAGATTAGCTCGGGGCTTTGTGACTGTCTGGAGGGGTGGGATAGGGAGGGTGGGAGGGAGGGAGATGCAAGAGGGAAGAGATATGGGAACATATGTATATGTATAGCTGATTCACTTTGTTATAAAGCAGAAACTAACACACCATTGTAAAGCAATTATACTCCAATAAAGATGTTAAAAAAAAAAAAGTAGAGAGATACTATGTATCCATCTCCCAGCTCTAACAATTACCATAGTGCATTAGAAAAATCCTAGAGACAATATAAATAGTGCTAAGGAGTAGGGGGGAAAGTGACAATCTAGTTGTCTATCCTTAATAAAGGAAAGTGACCACATACCTGGAAGCTTTTTATGGGAAATAGTCTCAATCTGACTAATAGGCTTTGTGAAGTTAAAAAAATTTTTTTTTAAGTTTGAAGTTAACAAGGTTAAAGGCTCACAATGGACCTTAGATATCAAGATAATACAACTGACTTCTTGATCCTCTTAAGCACTGTGGCTAGAGAGGAGCTACTCTGGACACACATGCCTGCCTCTATTTATAGCAGTGAGCACAAAGTCTTACGGGAAAAGCTCCTAAACCATTTAAAAGCAAACTATTTTAAGTATCTCACAGCTTTCTAAGAATTTTTTTTTGTTTGTCTTAATATTGTTCCCAAAAGTTGGGTCATAAATTGTATATGTGTGCTTGCACACACATGTGTGTGCTTATTTTGGGGAAATGTGCAAAATGAGGTTAGTGGGTTTGAAGCATTAAAGGGTCTATGGAGAGCTCTAACCAGAGCCGCATTCGTGGGATTAGGTCCTGGGGGCTCACAGTATGACTAAGAAATGAATTAGCTGCCTAAAAAAAAAAGAATCTTTTTTTTTTTTAAGTATCAGGCATAATTTACAAATTGTTAAAAAGTATGAATCAAGTACAGCTCATTTCAAATAGTAGGCATATTTCTCATAACCATTTAAAACATGTATGTACCGATTCTGGGAACTTGCTAAATTTAAACCCTGACTCAGTAGAGTAAGACATGTCCTTCCTTCTTCTTTTGGGGAGGGAAGAGTGGAAGAGATTGCCCCAGCAGAGAGGACTTTTAAAAACACCCTCTAGGGCTTCCCTGGTGGCGCAGTGGTTAAGAATTCGCCTGCCAAATGCAGGGGACACGAGTTTGAGCCTTGGTCCGGGAAGATCCCACATGCAGTGGAGCAACTAAGCCTGTGCGCCACGTGTGCCACAACTACTGAAGCCCACATGCCTGGAGCCCATGCTCTGCAACAAGAGAAGCCACCGCAATGAGAAGCCCGCACACCACAACGAAGAAGAATAGCCCCCGCTCACCGCAACTAGAGAAAGCCTGCGCACAGCAACAAAGACCGAACTCAGCCATAAATAAATACATACATACATACATACATACATACACCGTCTGTGTGCCAGGAACTTCACATGCCAGGAACTTTTTAATTACGTAGAGAATTATTAGTGCTCCCCTCTTTCTTCTGGATGAGTTAAAAATCAGTTGAAGACATTTAAAACCTGCTTGGGATCACAACTAATTTCCTACACTGGTCTGTTTGACTACCCCTTCTCTCTACTACCTTGACACTCAACTACGCCAGTGGCACCATACGTCTGCATAAGTCTTGAAATGGGTTTTACTGACCATCACATCTCTGCTTGGAATTAATCTTTTTTTTTTTTTTTTCCGGTACGCGGGCTTCTCACCGTTGTGGCCTCTCCCGTTGCGGAGCAAGGCTCCGGACGTGCAGGCTCAGCGGCCATGGCTCACGGGCCCAGCCGCTCCGCGGCATGTGGGATCTTCCCGGACCGGGGCACAAACCCGTGTCCCCTGCATCGGCAGGCGGACTCTCAACCACTGCGCCACCAGGGAAGCCCGGAATTAATCTTTTGATCATGTCTTTCTCTAATGTGCCATATTTTTAAAGGTCACATTCACTTATATAGTTACCACCCACTAATTTTGAGGAAAAACCCTTGAAAAGGGCTTTCTACTCCACCAGAGCACTTACAAGGTGGTCATCAAAAAATGGTTATTCCTAGTAATTTTATTCCATCACCAGAAGCTCAGAATGTAAATCAATGGGCACAGCTACACTGGTCTTGTCTGAAAATAGCTACATGACTGACTGTGTCCACACAGTGACTAGAATAAGTCAAAGTACAAGACTCATGGGTTGCAGGAATTCAGTAGAGGGAGCCTCCAGGAAGGTCGACCAGGACCCCAGGTTGAGGGCTGGGAGGTGGCAGTCACTGGCTTTCTAGCTTGGTCACCAAATAGCACCCACCTAAGATTTTTACCAAAAGTCTTGTTGTTGTGATTATTGTTTTAAATCCTATCTTAAGGAACACATATGAAGAAGTTATGCAGTAGGGATTAACCACCTGTCAGCTGTGGGCCTTGTGTTATCAAGTTGCAGACTGGACTCAATTAGAAGCTGTAATTAATTACATAATTTTTAGTTCAAGTTTAATTCCACTAAAATGTCATGGTGAAACTATAATGACCAAGTTAAAGGTTACCATACATTTGATTCAGATTTGAGACACCTGAGATACTTATACACCAAGAGTCGACCCTCTTGCTCCATGAAGAGCAATAAAAGTATGTCCTTCACATATATAGGTTCTGAGCATTTGGATTCTTACTGAAAATAGACTGATGCTTCTGCCCTGAAACGGCCACGAAAGGCATAATTCCACCCCAGCCCTCAGCAGGGAGAACGTGGTGGGCCTCTCCAGGACTGCAGGGAGCCCCGCAGAGGTGAAGGGCTTACAGTGGTGGGAAGCCCCAGGGCCACTGAGATTGCCACAGTCAGCAAATGGAGTTCTCATCCTTAAGGGCAGGACAAAGGATACTCAGAGCGTCCGAGCCATCAGCTGATTACAAACTCAGGGACATAAACCAGGGCTGTCACTTTGTCACTCTAACCACATAAGAGTGGTTTCTGCACCTGGTTCTTGGTTTACATCACTTTATGTGAAAATATCTCAGTTTCCAAGATCTGACTGGCCAAAGCAGCTAATGCCTGTCTGTTCCCAGCCAATAGCTCAACTATGCTTCTCTCTCTGTGATGTAAGTCTTCCCAGCAAATCACAGTGGTGGGCTCAGGGTACAGGATGAACGTAGTTCATTCTTGTGGAATGTCAATTCCATGTAAAGTTTTAAAATATTTTTGATATGTTTATACTAAAGCAAACATATATATAGTGGGGTCAGATTGCCAGAAACAGAAATGTTAAAGAAAGTACAAGAGGAGACAAGTTTTGTGTTCACTGAGGTGACTTTGGTGGCTATCTCCTGATTCCCCTGGAAAATGGTGGTAGAGATATCTAAGGAACACTGGCCTGCTGGATCTCTATGCTGTTCCCTCAGAGCCTAGGCTGGAATGGAAGGTCCCTCTCCCCAGACACCACTTCCAGCTCCCACCCCAGCAGGAGGCAAGAATCCTTGGCACTGCCTCTTTCATTATCCTCCATCACACCATGCTCTAAGACAGCCACAGGGCTGGGCACGACTCCATCAGCACTGGTTAGGCCATGAAGACTGTCCCTGCACACTGAATGCTGTCTGAATAGCCCCTCGTTATTTACCATCATCAAACCCTGCAACAGTGGTAGAAAGACCAACTGGTACTTGGGACCAAAGTGAGATAGGGGGAACTGTATCTACAGGAATGAGTCTGTAAGTGAGAAAAAGTTGGGGCAAAGAAAACTGCTAATAGAAGGAACTCTGGGGTACAATGAAGCATGTGCAGAAATAGCACCAGTACAGCCAGCACAGAAACACATTCATTAACCACCCCATCACATGCTAGGCACTGGGGATACAGGGATACATAAGACACAGTCCTTCCCTGGGAGGTGAGATCAGGATGACCCAAGTCTTTGACACTTCAGGGGCTGCTTTCAAAGTTTATATATTCTAAATCCAACTTTATTTTTCAGGTAAAATAGTGATACACCTGTGCTTTCTTTCCAATTTAGAGCTGACTTGACCATGAGGAGCCTTGCACGGACATGTAGGGTGAGAGGTCTTTACACTTCAACACCTACACTCACTTTGGGTCAATAACAAACATAAGAAAAAATAAGAAGAAGAATTCTAGTCTAATAAGAAGCATCTGTCTGCTATCACAGAGATTAATCATTTGACAAACTTCTTAAAGGTTAAAAAGAATTTTTTGGGCTTCCCTGGTGGCGCAGTGATTCAGAGTCCGCCTGCCGATGCAGGGGACGCGGGTTCGTGCCCCGGTCCGGGAAGATCCCACGTGCCGCGGAGTGGCTGGGCCTGTGAGCCGTGGCCGCTGAGCCTGCGCTCCGCAACGGGAGAGGCCACAACAGTGAGAGGCCTGCGTACAAAAAAAAAAAAAAGCTTTTTTTTTTTTTTTTTTAATTTCCAGTGCTGTAGAGTTTGCTGGGAAAGCAATTTCTGGACTGAATGGGTCACTGAACTAGATCAGAGGTTTCATTCATTCAACTATGCTGTAACAAATTTAACAGATTGAAGAAAATGTTCTAGATCCCGTGCTAAACGCTGGAATATTCAGAGGCTAATAAGACACACACCCTGTCTTCCAGAATTTAGTCTTGGGCACTTTCTCAAACCTTTTTTCATTATTGTTCCCCTAATGAGCCTAATTATGTAGACATTTGCTCTAATCGCTCTTCCCCCGCTTCCCCTCCCCAAGAAATGTTAATGCCAGAGATAACACTATATATCTGTTTATACCTTGTGGCCCTTTGGAAGGCTGCAAATTATACAGTATCTAAGATTTTTCACCCCCCAAGAACCAATTTCACCCCGTTAAGGGCAACATGGCCCCATGCAGAATTCATGATCTAGGACAGATGTTCATATACCCGCATAAGATATGTATGTGGAAGGGTACGTGTACCCACACATACACACACACACACACACACACACACACACACACACATTTTTAAATCAAACTCTTAAAGGACCCCATGATTTTAAAAAATGCACATGGGGGACTTCCCTGGTAGTGCAGTGGTTGAGAATCCGCCTGCCAATGTAGGGGACACGGGTTCGAGCCCTGGTCTGGGAAGATCCCACACGCTGAGGAGCAACTAAGCCCGCGAGCCACAACTGCTGAGCCCGCATGACACAACTACTGAAGCTCGCGCGCCTAGAGCCCGTGCTCCGCGACAAGAGAAGCCACCGCAATGAGAAGTTAACAAAGAGTAGCCCCCGCTCACCGCAACTAGAGAAAGCACGCACGCAGCACTGAAGACCCAATGCGGCCAAAAATTAATTAATTAATTAATTTTAAAAAATGCATATGGGATCTAAAACAGGGGTCAGAAAACTTGTTCTGTAAAGGACCAGATAGTAAATATGTATTTTAGCTTTTGTGGGCTACATACTGTCTCTGTGGTATATTTTTCTTTATTTTGTTTTTGTTTGTTTTGTTTTTACAACCCTTTAGAAATATAAAAACCTTTCTTAGTTCAAGGACCCTACCAAAACAGGCTACTGGCCAAATTTGGCCTGTGGCTGAAGTTTGCTGACTCCTGATCTAGAGGGATAACAGCTAGAGGGATAACTAGCTAGAGGGATAACAGCTAACATTTTTTGAGATCCTACCATTTATAAAAAAGTAACTGTTTGTAGTATGGTGGTTGCCAGGGGCTAGGAGAGGGAAATGCAGAATTATTGTTTAATGTGTATACAGTTTCAGTTCTGCAAGATGAAAAGAGTTCTGAAGATGGATGGTGGTGATAGTCGCATGATAATATGAATGAATGTATTTAATACCACTGAACTGTACACTTAAAAATGGTTACAAAAGTAAATTTTATATTGTGTATACTTTACAATAAAAAAATTGTGATTTTTATAAAAGTTAACTGTTTAACTTTCATTTAATACTCACCCCAAAATCATATGAAGTAGATATCTTCATTTTATAGCTAAAGAATGTGAGGCTAAAAGAGCTCTGACCACTTGCCCAAGTTACTAAGCTGGCAAGTGGAATGCTGAGGTCTAAAGCCTAGGCTGTCAGTTTAAAAGACTGAGCTCTTAAGTCATTCACACCATCAAGTACTCCTTTTATTTATTTTCTCCAACAAATGCTGTATTTCAAAAGATTTTATCTGCTGAACAAACATCATTTACTAATAATTTGTTTTGCTTCTTAAACAGTTATCCCAAAACACATATCTGACAATCAGAGCTTCAGATCCATTCATGCATCAGTCCATTCTTAAAAGATAAGCTCTAAAATGGTATGATTTTATCCAAAACTCAAAGAAATTTGGCATCCTAGTTAGCCTGTCAAGATTTTCCCTTAGATTGTAAATGTAAGGTCCATGAGGGGACTTTCCTTCTCTCTGTTTCACCCCACCATCCTCAGTTCCTAAAACAGGGCCCATATTTAGAAATTCGAAGAAATGCTCACCCTTCTTTACCTCTGAGTCCTTTGTGTTTAGGAGACCCCATGATATATGTGAAACAACTGAAGGCAGATGGGATCAAGGACCTCTTTCACTGCTCAAGTTTTATGATTTTATGCCTCAATATACATATTCCAGTGGTATTCAGTCAGTCAACCATAATTCTCAAGAACACACTACAGTACAGGATGCTAGCCTGTGTTCTTGTGAAAACGCAGAATAAAATGAAAGAGGAACCTAAAGTTCAGTTGGGCATAAAGTCCAGAACTGGATAAAAAGAACAGAAGAAAGACTTTAAAACATGTTCCATGAATTAGGGAAAGAATCTTAACCAGCTGTTGGAACAGGATCCCATATGGATTAAAAAAGCAAAAAATTGCTGTGGCTGTCTGTTTATAACAATTCTTTCAAGGCAATGTCTGTGTGACCTCCCTGGACAAGTGACACAAGCCTACCTCATCCCCTTGGCTGTATGAACTGTCCTGGGCATGTGACCTAGGCCAGGCCAATCAGAATTCTTCCCTGGGGGAAAGGGATCCTGTTTCCTCCCAGATCCATGGTACTACCTTCCATGTAGAGGCAGCCCACCTGCAGTAAGAGAAAAATGAAGCCAGCACTAAAAGAGACAAAAGGTGGAGAGAAAGCATGGAGGAGCCAGAGATACTCAGCTGTGCTCAAGTCCCTGGTTCTCAACGTCCTTAATATCCACTTCATCCAGCTTATCCTGCCGTGTGGTTAAGTAGGCAAAACAGTAGCCCCCTTTTGCTTAAGCTGGATGAAGTGAGTTTCTGTTACCTGCAACCAGGAATCTTAATGCATGGGCCGAGGAGTCTGCCTGACCTGGAAGGATAAAGTGCGTCATCCCAGAGAAAGTAGGCTAAAGGTAACCAGCTCTGCAACTCACCCTGGACTGTTCCTCATCCTTCCTCCACCTCGAGTTTTCATCTTAGAAACTAGGTTAAACCTCTTTGCTACCAGGTGTGCTCAAATCTCTTAAACAGGCAGATCTGACATAATGTACTGTTTAAGCATTTTTGTTTTTAGACAGAAATGAATAACCCCAAAATCCTTAAATAGAATTATTTTTATCTTGAAAGCCCCTTTACAGAGCATCCAGAAACAAGTGTGAAGAAAGGCTTCGGGCTATACATAATAAAGAGCTTTAAAGGAACTGTTAAGAACGTAATCCCTTCAAATAGCTCATGTAAATTATATAATCTATGGAAAGAAATTTTCATTTTCTTCCAACCCAGCCACCAGCCCAATCACCCTTTATTTTGCTGATTTTGTTGTATTGTCATTTTCTTACCTTTCCTTTTCATGATTTTGGGGGTTTTTTTCCCCATATGAAACTATTCACCAGTAAATACGCTCAGATTTACCTAAGACTGGGGAGCTATGAATAGAAACAATATGCAACTAAATTAGTCCCGGGCACAAGGAAAAGTGTGCCTGAATAGAAAACTCAGAAATTAATAGTTTATTAGCATAATATTTGGGAAAGTTTTTTTTAATACCTCAGATTACTATTTTAAGACTTCATTTTAAAAGAAGGTAAATAAGAATTACTCTCTAATCAAAGACTGTGTAAAAGCAAACTGCCCACATCTTGTTTTTCATTAGTTTATTTTTAAGGACACTTGAATAACTGTAAAAGTCACTTTTTCATCACTGATATTCAAGGTAAGAAAAGAGATTTTACGTCCAGACACATAGGGTATTTCAAAGTCAGTATATGCATTTCTAAAATAGCAGCAGTTAACAGAAAACCGTCCCACCCCAGACCCAGTGAAGGCCCTCCTGACAATGGTCAGATTATAAGCTCCAAGAGAACAGGCCATGGAATTGCACTGGTCCACTGCTATGCTTTAAGTGCCTGGTAGCACCTGGCACATAGTAGGTGATCAACAAATGTTTGGTGAGTAAGTAAATAAAGGGATCAATAAATAAATCCGAATTCCAGCAGTAATAAAGAGCTCAACTAAGAAAGTTCTTGAGGGCTTCCCTTGGTGGCACAGTGGTTAAGAATCCGCCTGCCAATGCAGGAGACACAGGTTCGAGCCCTGGCCCAGGAAGATCCCACATGCCGCGGGGCAACTAAGCCCGTGCACCACAACTACTGAGCCTGCGCTCTAGAGCCCGCGAGCCACAACTACTGAGCCCGTGTGCCTAGAGCCCGTGCTCTGCAACAAGAGAAGCCACCGCAACGGGAAGCCCGCGCACCACAACAGAGAGTAGCCCCAGCTCACTGCAACTAGAGAAAGCCCGCGTGCAGCAATGAAGACCCAACGCAGCCAAAAATAAATAAATTAAAATAAATAAATTTTTTAAAAAAGAGAAAGTTCTTGAGAAACTGACAAGGATGAAAATAGAGAAGGTAAAAGTTTCTCTCTTAAATTCAACCTAATTCATCAAGTCCTGGGGGGCATGTCCTATGTGCCAGGCACTGGAGTAGCAGCTGCTGACACACAGATAAATATGACTGAGCCAGTGCACATCAGAGTGAGCTGATATCACCTAGAGACCCAACTTTCATAGGACCTATCAGTCTAGCAGTAGGTTCACCTTCAGTAGGACTGTCAAGGTGGGAAGGGAGAGACTACCATGGGAAACTAATGAGATTTTTAAATGCACTTAAGTATCCTAACTAGCCATTACAATGTAAGCCACTAAAAGCTTACAGTATCATACAACCTAATCCCTAACATTGTTTCTACAGAAAAATATGTTTTAACAGGGATGCTATAGTTCCAGGAACAAGCCTCCACATTCCTAATTCCTCTTCTCTTCTCCCACTAGAGCACTGCTCAGGCAGAGGTGCCGGGAAAGAGAAAGAATAAAGGGCAGGTTTGACAATGGGGGTTCTTCTAGAATGGGAAAATATGAGAAGGAAAGATGGGGGAGGGTGTGATATTCCTCTATACATATATTGATATATGATATGGATCATTCACGTGTCTGGAGATGGGAGTGGCTGCACCTTTAATTTTGAACCTCATCACACCCAGGTGTACTTTCTCATACTGAATTCCACCTACTAAAGTCATTACTATTATTGCCCTCTGTTTGAACGCATGATCACATAGACAAATCACTCATCAAATTATAACAAATCCTGATAAAAAGCAATCCTCACTTTATTGCTTTCAGATACCATCAAACTATGACACCCCCCAAAACACCAGATATACAGAATATCTAGCTAATTTTGCAATTGAGTATCTGCTTTTCTCCCCAATACCAAAAGTAAAAGAAGATTGCATTGTATTCATTTAGCATAGATGTCACCAAAGTCATAAACAATGATTCTCTAAAAACTGCAAGCTCTTTCATCTATCCATCCATTCACCCATGGAACACCAATTACGTGTCATTTACCATATCAGCCTTAGGAAAAAATATGGGGCCAGGGCAGAAAGGAGGGACACACAAAGGCGACACACCCTCAACTAGTAATATCAAGTAGTATTCTTTCTATTTCTTATATTGATTTGTAAAGTCTAACTGAATGACTAGTGAGTGGAATGGGAAGGGGAAGCTTAAGTCCAAGTCATATTCCATAATAAATTAGAGTAGAAGTTAAAAATAGATTAAGAGCCACAATTATTTAAAAACACACAGGTGCAAACAAAATGTGAAGAGTATCTGGTCACACTGTAAGCATTCCTGAAAAACCATAAATCAGCCTATGAAGAACTAGGCTAGCATTAGACTCTCACAATAGTTTCTGAACCACCTGAGACCCTCTCATAAGCAGCCCACCACTCTTCCTCCTCTACCCAAGCGAGAATACTCTACTGTCCTAACACATAAAGCCACTAAGGAATTGTTCTACTCTGTTATGGTTATCACAAACGTGGCTCAACAGTCACAAACTTGTTCAGATCTCAGCATTATAGCAAGGAAAATTACAAAAAGGGCCAGCTAGGGATTCTACTACTGCCTTCTTGAATTGGAGATAATCTTTCAGTTCTAAATTATTGAATAGCACGGTTATATGCCCTCCTATATTAAGAAGCGTGGTACAGCAGAAAGACTACAGGCTTTGCAGTCAGACAGATGTAAGTTCAGATCTAAAGTTTCTTGCTGGTGGCCTTGGGAGAGTGGCAATCTTCCCGAAGCCCAGTCTCCTCTTCTGAGGAATGAAGTTGCCACCACTTGCCCCACAGCTCTGTGAAGAGATGGACAATAATCCACATAAGCAACTAGCCCAGTCAATGGCTTCTATTTTTTATGCTAGGCTGTCTATACCTCCTCTCACCTAACACACCCACAAGCCGTGCACGCATGGCACTCAGACTGTGTTAAAGGTAAGTTTCAGCCTGTCAATCAATCTCTGTGTGCTTAGTAAAAGCAAAGCTCCAGTCTATGGGAAACCTAAGGAGAAGGATTAACTTGGTACCAAACTATATGCTCCAAAGCCTAAAAGAAACAACTCAGCCTCTAGCAACTACCACTCTACTTTGTATATCTATCAATCTGACTGCTTACTCTAGGTGCCTCACATAAGTGGAATCATATAGTATTTGTCCTTTTGTGACTGGCTTATTTCACTCATATAACGTCTTTAAGGTTCATCCATGTTGTAGCATGTTTCAGAATCTCCTTCCTTCTTAAGGCGAAATAATATTTCATTGTATGGATATACCACATTTTGTTCATCCATTCATATGTTGATGAACACTCAGGCTAGAGAGAACCTTTCCCATGGATTACTGAAAATAAAGACAAATTGGGAGGAACAGCCCCCATCTTTGAGGCAGTGATAAAGAAATAGATTTCTGATGCCACAAGGGCTCACTCAAAAGCACTGAGAGAAACAGCCCCAAACTCTGGGCTGGTGTCAAAGCAGGTACAGGACCCCAAGATATAGCTCTGGAATCTGACAACTCTGTGTAGTTCTGGTCCTGCCTAGAGAGCAGGGAGGCAAGATGGACTGATAAAATGCTTATTGTATTTTCAAACATGCCTGAGACAAGCGTTGGCCAAAACAAGTTCTAGAGAACTGGTCTGCCCTCATATCACAGGTGTGCCAGGTTCCTTATCTTCACAGGAAGTTGTTCCTAAACAAGTATTTCTTTGCTAAGGACCTGACCACTCACAGAATTCCAGAGCAGGCAGGAAGGCTGGAGATGGACCAGCCTACAGCCTCACTTTACTGATGAGAAAACTAATGGCCAGATGGGTAGGTCACAGAGCTGGATAACGACAGACAGAGAATTAGACAGAGCCCAGGTCAGCATTCCTTCCACCAGACTCATCTCATTCAGGTATCAGTGAACAGCCAGAGTTCATTTCCTATCAGTGTTTTGTTTGTTTGTTTTTAAAAAAAGCTTTTCAAAGGCTTGACTTTATTTGGAAGTCACCTCCTTTTTTACCCAACACTTTTTTTATTGTGATAAAATATACATAACATAAAATTTACCATTTTAACCATTCTTAAGTATACAGTTCAGTAATATAAAGTACAGTCACACTGTTGTGACTGTGTACCATCACCACCATCCATCTCCAGAACTTTTCGTTTTCCCAAACTGAAACTCTGTACCTATTAAACAATAATTCCTCAGGCTTTGGCAACTACCATTCTACTTTCTGTCTCTATGAATCTGACTAGTCTAGGTGCCTCATATAAGTGAAATCATAGAATATTTGTCCTTTTGTGACTGGCTTATTTCACTTTGTATGTCTTCCAGGTTCCTCCACTTCGCAATATGTGTCAGAATTTCCTTCCTTTGTAAGGCTGAATAATATTCCATTGTATAGATATACACTGTGCATACAGATGCACTTTTTATCTATTCATCTGTCAATGGACACCTGAGTTGCTTCCAGCTTTTGACATTTGTGAATAATGCTGCTATGAGTGTCAGTGTACAAATATCTGTTCGAGTCCCTGATTTCAATTATTTGAGGTATATACCCCGTAGTGAAATGCTGGATCATACCGTACATCAGTGCTATTTTGAAATGTGTCTCAAAGGAGACCAAGAAGAGATTAAATCATCTTGGTTGGTGGATTTAAGAAAATGAAAAATTACTGAATGTTTTGTTCCTGAACTTAGCTTTACTTAAAAAACAAATTTTATGAGAAAACTTTTAGAGGTTATGTGAGGTAGAAGAAAAAGCACAGTAATGATAGTGAGGAGAATGACTGTCCAATGTAACATTTTTGACCTCTCTGAGCATGAATTTCCACAGGGAGGAGAGAGTAGTCTAGGTAATCCCTAAGGTCTATGGATTCTGTGGGTTCTATGAATCCATGGAAAAACTTACTTAGAGGATTACTATGTTCCTTAATCATTTTCTATTTTCCTTCAGTTCGCTTTGAATTCCTAAGCATATTAGAGCTCAAAGAACTGTTTCTAGTTAAAGAACTTAGTGTATTCTTGAGACAAGAGTTCCAGGGGCAGTAAGAAGAAGAATCCTGAGCTAGTAAAAAAAATCATGACTAATGTAATATAATAGGCAATGATTTTCTCTAGTAGTACATTTATTTGATAATTGCCTTAGAATTCCTAGAATATAGTACCTGTGTAACCTGCGTCACTGTGGCTTAATTTGAGTCACTGTGAACCTGTGGTTATTTTATAGTAGTTGATATAAAACTATCAACGCACACGGAGTTCAGTATCAACAGGGCATACCTGCCAAGAAAAGTGTGCTGCAATAGTTTGGTCCAAACAACACTTCAGTTACTGAGCAACCTATTGTTACCAAGATCCCTGACAATGCATTCTGAGTCAAAATGCACACCTGGCTACAGGCAGGACACCAACAACACACTTCAAACCCCATCCATTCTTGGGCCTTTCCTAACGACCCAGACTGCGAACATTACTTTCTTTCCCCAGGAAGGATTTGCAGGGTGAGAAACATACTTCCCCATCACTTCCCCCATGTTCCCAGAACTATCTGCTTGGGTATTCACCATGAAGCAGGCTTTCTACTCCAGGGGCAAGAAGACAAAATACAGATAGGACTCCTCATGTCTGTTTCACCAATCAATATTTCAGCTACTTAAAATAACTTTCATGGAAAGCTTCTTATGCTGGGTACAATTATCTATATTAATCTATTCAGTCCTTCCAATCCTGTGAGTTAGGTGTGTTCATGCTCACACTGCAGGAAAGGAGATGGAAGCTCAGAGAAGTATCCTGTTGAGAGACACAGGGGCAGTAAGGAGCCAGCCAGGTTGGACTGGGTCTTCTGGCACCAAATTTAGTACTTTTTTCTACCAACCGTTTGCCCAGATTCTCACAAGCCTGTGCCAACCGGCCAACCCAAAGAGAACATCTGAAGTGCCTCTCTTAAAAAGCAGGCCCTAATGATTTAACAATTAATCTGCAGCTTTTAAGTCAAATGTGAAGTGTACTGATCACATCACTTATTCTCTTCCTGTATTTCTGCTAATAGGCAGAACTCTGAGGGAACTAAGGTCAAGAGGAGAAATCCTGGATCAGTCCCTCATGAAAAAATACTTTTCAGGGATAGAAACACCCACATTCTCACCACCTCCACCAGCAGCACACACTGCTGACTCCAGGTAAGGCTGCTGAGGGAAAAGGCGTCCATCAAGGCTTCCTTGGACATTTTTAGAGGCAGGTTATCTAAATCTTTCCTCTCCAAACTCTAAGTGTGCATACAAATAGTGTTAATATTTATTACATAACAGATCCAGGAAACTGTTTCTTATGACCACATGCATTTTTCTATAGCACCAAGACCTCTGGGGGTGATGCTAGCTTGTGTACTACACTTATGCTGATTTTACTGGACTTGGAGCATAATTTTATTATTTTAAATGACCACAGAGGTTTATAATTATTGTATCATTGATTTTATGACATGTTATTGGTCCCATCTATGATTTATTTATGCCAGGGCTTTGATCAGGAAGTTAACACCCAGATATGACATTGTTCCTATGGGAAAACACCACTGGCTTTAGAATACCTGCTTTTATGAGAGAGTTTTTATTAATGCCATGCCATGAAAAGTGAGGACTGCCTACTCAATAAAACCCTGATTAAGCAAAATATAACTGTAAGTTTTCCTTTGTCCAACTTTTAGGAGAAAGAAGCATTACTTTGGTTTTAGTTTTTAAGCAAGCTGCAGAGGCTAATACGGAGTAAATTCCAAATTTCTGTTCTACCCCCTACAGCAATGGTTCTCAATTCTGGCTACACATCAGTATCACATGGGGTCACTTAAAAAAATAACAATGCTAGCCCTCACACCAGACCAACTGAATCAGAATTTCTGGGGGTGCTCTTGCACTGTTGGTGGGAATGTAAATTGGTACAGCCACTAAGGAGAATAGTATGGAGGTTCCTTAAAAAACTAAAAATAGAACTATCATATGAGCCAGCAATCCCACTACTGGGCATATACCCTGAGAAAACCATATTTCAAAAAGAGTCATATACCACAATGTTCACTGCAGCTCTATTTACAACAGGCAGGACATGGAAGCAACCTAAGTGTCCATCGACAGATGAATGGATAAAGAAGATGTGGCACATATATACAATGGAATATTACTCAGCCATAAAAAGAAATGAAATTGAGTTATTTGTAGTGAGGTGGATGGACCTAGAGTCTGTCATACAGAGTGAAGTAAGTCAGAAAGAGAAAAACAAATACCGTATGCTAACACATATATATGGAATCTTAAAAAAAAAATTGTTCTGAAGAACCTAGGGGCAGGACAGGCATAAAGATGCAGACGTACAGATGGACTTGAGGACACAGGGAGGGGGAAGGGTGAGAGAGTGGCATGGACATATATACACTACCAAATATAAAACAGATAGCTAGTGGGAAGCAGCCACATAGCACAGGGAGATCAGCTCGGTGCTTTGTGACCATCTAGAGGGGTGGGATAGGGAGGGTGGGAGGGAGATGCAAGAGGGAGGAGATATGGGGATGTATGTATATGTATAGCTGATTCACTTTGTTATAAAGCAGAAACTAACACACCATTGTAAAGCACTTATACTCCAATAAAGATGTTGGAGGGAGGGAGGGAGGGAGGGAGGGAGGGAGGGAGGAAGGAAGGAAGGAAGGAAGGAAGGAAGGAAGGAAGGAAGGAAGGATGGATGGATTAATTTATGGGGGTGGGCTCAGGGTACTGAATTTTTTAAAACGTTATGTGTATCCAGGGTTCAGAACAGTTACCCTATACCAGTGACTCTCAAACTTGAAAGGGCACCAGAATCACCTAACGGCCTTATTAAAACACAGATTGTTGGGCCCCACCTGGGAATTTCTGATTCACTAGGTCTGGGGTGGGATGGAAAATCTGCATTTCTAACAAGTCCCCACACGATGGTCCAAGGGCCACACTAAGAATCACTGCCCTATACTTTCTCTAGTTGAACAATATTAATAGTTATTCTAAATTAATTTTATTATAAAGATATCAGACCACTCCTTAGTAAGAAATGGTCTAAAACTTTAAAAGATTTTCAACAGTGCAAGCTAAAGAAAAAGATTTTCTGCTTAACCATCAAATAAAACAGGTAACTGGGACTTCCCTGGCGGTCCAGTGGTTAACACTCCACACTGCCAATGCAGGGGGCGCAGGTCTGATCCCTGGTCGGGGAACTAAGATCCTACATGCCACGTGGCACGGCCAAACCCACCCCCCCAAAAAAAAAAAAAAAAAAAAACAGGTAACTGAGGTTATCAGAATGCACAGTTCCCAAAGAATTTCAGTTACTGAAGTTAAACCAGGATAAAATCAGACCCAATTCCATTCAACCATGAGTAAGCACCTCCCATGTGGTGATTGGGCACACACCATGAGTAAATCATTCCTTCCTTCCTAGAGCAGTGAACAGACTATCACACAGGACTGCTGTGCACACAGCTACACAGTCACACAGTAACAGCTGAGGTGACAGTGAGACCCTGACAGGGAGCGTTACAGAAGGACTTGGGGGAGCTTTACCCAGGTGGGGTCCTTTTAGCTGGATCTTCAAGGGGACCACCCAGCTGCCAGTTTTCCACTGCCCACAACACATTTTACATTACCTGGGCAGTGAACTCCCTGCCCCACGAGGAAGCATCTGGACTTTGTCCCCAGGCATTATAGGAGTGATCAGGAACTGCAGGCTACTTTTACTTCCAATCTGAAGGCAAGTTCTGTGGTTTATCTACCGTTGTACTTTTTTACAATTAGCCCAGCACCTCACACATAGGCGTTGCTGAATACCTGGGAGTAAGTGATGAAAAAATGTAATCTGGAAAGTAAACCTAATGCCCCCCCCAGGGGTGCATACAGGTCAGAGGGGAGGTCAGGTTCAGACCACCAGTCTTTTGCCCTCTAATTAGCACCCTCATTCCAGACTTAACACACCACAGGCATTTAAGAAGTGTTCCTGACTAACCAAAAATATGGTAGCACATTAAGCTGGTATTAGCATGGTTGTTTCTGTAGATTTGGAAAGAATAAGAGGAGAAGACTCCTCAGAGCCTAGCTCATTAATGCAGGGACTGAGGGCTGGCTTCTTCTGTATCCTATGTTCTATGCCCTGCACTCTGGCTAAACACATAGTTTATTTAGTTCAAGTGAAGCTCTTCCAAGATGAAAAAACTTGTTGAATTCCTAGTGAGTCTCAGAAACATTTTTAAAATTATTCAGACATTATTTGATGTTCAGCAGTTGATTCAGCTGAAGTAATTGAGAGCTGACAGGCAGTTAATTTCAAAACCCTAATGCAACATCACCAACTAGGCACAGAATCCCTCCTATACACCCACCAACTACACAAGCACTATCAATGACGTGTAGGTCACTAAAGACCCCGATGCAGAAAATCTCCAGAAATAAAAGTTTTTCTCAAGATAAAAACACCCACAAACACCGTTTTGTTGTTACAAGAACTGAAATAAATGTAGAAGTTAAATGCTGAAAGTACCCTTTGGAGTGCCAACGTAGTACGGGTTAGCAGACCTAGGCTCTCTCTCCCACTGGAACACAGCTCCCAGGCAGCCTCTTCTCCTTAACAGCCAGATATTGGAGGTTATCATTCTATTTCTGACAAATGCAGTTTGCTAGGCTCAATATGAGAAGTTATATATATATATATATATATATATGTTTTTAACTAAAATGTATTTATATTCTACCTTTAAGGGGTAGTACAGAGTCAAATGGCAAATGATCAAACGTTAAAATAGCTCCAAGTTAAGTACTATTGGTTATTAAATTCTTGTTGGTGAATATTTCCCAAATAAAAGTACTGAAAAAAAAGAGGTACTTCCATTTTATTAAGCTATGATTATTCTGATCAACATTGCCTTCATTTTCTATCAGTTAAGTAATACTGGCTTGCCATGATTTAAACTGAACTCTTTCTTTTGAATGGATGGATTTTTAACCACTTTCTGTTACGCGTAAGTTATGAAGGCTTCATCCTAAATTCTTCCAGAATAGGATGGCAACCATATATTAACTATCTGCATCTCAAGGGCATTGAAAACCTAAAATGAATCAAGACTACAGCTCACTGAATAGTGAACTACCATTAATTTTAATTGTAATAGGACAGAACTGGAATTTACCTTTTCTTTAAAAAAGAGGGAAGGAGTGCTTACTCAACAAAGAAATCAATATAAACAAAATCATAAGAGGGAAATTTAAACTACTCAAGAGAATAAGCTGTTTAAACACATTTCAGAAGTACTTATATATAACTGATATCATGAATATATAAATCATTTTCTCTATTCAATAAGAAAGTCTAGCAGGACTGTTCTCTAGCAACTTTTTGTTAGTTTACTCAGGTTACAATTTTTAATTGAAAGTAATATAATTTTTAAAAATCTGCCTATTTAGACATCCTACAAATTATCACTCATCTTTCCCTTACCTCAACTAGTCTCAATCAATGAGGCCTCAATGTATTTAATTCTAACCATAACCTCAGGTCAAGAATTGAACAGCATCAACCAAATTCAGAAAAACTGATACTGCTTGTGTTTTCAGACAAGAGGATCTGATGCATTTGGTGATGAAAAACACCCAACCACACTCACTCTGCATTGTGTGGCTCCAGGCTGTTAGACACAACCATGAATGTCTGAGGTTCAAATACCACTTGCACTGGTCCATGAGCATTTCTGAAAATCCAGGAAACATGTATGTTTCCAAAGGCCGTAGAGCTATACTCAAGAGCCTCTCTACACACCCAGGGCCACTCAGAGGAGTGGCGTCCTAACTGGACTCTGTGGATAGCTCCTGTGGTGAGCCGTTCTGTAGACAGGGACACCTGTGTGGCTCCGTGAGGTGGCCTGGGAAAGGGGCTCTGTCAGATCACCAAACAGGAAATGTTCTCGTCTTCTGCAGATGGTGCTTTTCTTGACTTGAAAAACAAATCAACGGGTGGGGCAAGTTAAGGAGGAAAAGCTGAGATTATCTGAGACCTGAGTAAGTCACCTGAGGGTGTTCAGCCTGCTGATGGCTTCTGATTTTCCCTGTCCCCTCTCCCCCATGCTGGGATTACAACAAGAAGAAAAGTCACTGAGGAAGAATGAGAAAAAATACATTTCTTTGGGTGCATATCCACAGGCAGTCAAAATATTAGGAAAACCAACAATAATAAGAAACAGTGTAGAGTTACATATCACAGTTGGTCCTCTGAGCTCACAGAATTCCTTGTTCATGCTCACCTTTAACCTCCTAACACTTGAAAGTGATAAAAATCTGAAATAAATCTTAAACTCAGTCTCTCCACTGAGGATAGTTGGGATGTTCTCCCTAAACTCTCTAAAGAAAAAAAAAATTTTAATACTATAATCATTTGATTGTTTTATGAAGAAAAATGCATCAAAATTCTTAACTATGAAGAGGTCAACAATTCACTCAGAGCATAGAAGAGGGAGCAAGGTAAGCAAAGGATAAAGATAAACTTCGATGGACTAGAATATATAACCTGTGAAGAAAATTTAATATTATATTTACCACTATTGGTTTTTTTAAACAATACAGAAAGCACCTATCTTTTCTAAAGAGCAGACACTCCTAAAGGACTCTAACATTCTATGAGCCTCAGTCTATACAAGTTCAAAAGGAAACAACCAACATTACTTTTTTTATTCCGAATTTATTTTTTTTAAAGTTTTGGGGGAAAAAAAAGTTTTGGGTATTTTGAGATTTGACACTGTTATTTAAATGTAAGTTTTTTTGCTTTTTAAAAATAGAATTAAATTTTTTTTATTCAAGTATAGTTGATTTAAAATATTGTATTGGTTTCAGTGTACAGCGAAGTGATTCAGTTATATATTTTTTCAGATTATTTTCCATTATAGGTTATTATAAGATATTGAATATTTTTCCCTGTATATAGTAAATCCTTAAAGTTTCATTTCACATTAACTATCATGTTATCAGGACCTTAAAGAGAAAAGATTGATTGGGTAATGGGAAGTATATGCAAGTAAAGTAAGCATATGGAAATAAAGTAAGCACTGGGATTCAATAAAAATTTAAAGACATCACTATTAAAATAGTATATTTTACTGAAGTCAAAGTAATTTAGCACATTCTATAGGCAAAGTTGATAGGTCTACATGAGTTTTGCACAATCCTCACACAGAATGAATCATTCAACACTGACAGGGATATATCTAGCTTTAACAACAATGCAAAAACACTAGCAAATATCTTCAAGAAATAAATGTATAACAAAGGTAGGTACCAAAGATCTGAGGGCCTGATGTTTTGTATTTTTAGTGGGGAAGAGAACTGGCTTGTCTGATATCAAAGTGACCACTGCTTTTTGCCTGAGAAAGATTTACTCAGATTTGGTATAGTAAATAGCATATTTCTTGGAAAACCAATGATTTTAAAGAAGGGTAAATATATTTTCCTCTCGTAGACCACGGCTAACCACAGTGTGGCACAATTTTGGAGAAATCAGACCTCACCCAGTTACAAAAATAGCAAAAAGGATTCTTGCTGCTGGCAGAAAAGTGACATCTTTATCGATACAGCAAGAACAGTGTTTTAAACTTCTCAATTAGGCATTTTTTTTTTTAAATCAGCTCTTTTAGATAAGGCTGAACGGGGAAAATTAAATTGTGTTTTATAAAATGGAAGTAACTGAAATCATTCTTCAGGGGAAGGAACAGAAAGAGGCAAAAAAGAAAAGAAAAGAAAAACAACTCAGGTTAAATACTGAATATATGACCCTGTCTAAGTACTTTGAACAATCTGGGCCTCAGTTCTCTAATCTATGAAATGAGGATAGTAGTATCTGCCTTCCTCAACTTACAAGGTTCTGTGAAAATTAAATAAGAATTATAAAAGGATTCAGTAAACTGTAACTGTTGTTACTGTTGTTTTATAAGGAATTCCAGTTTCACTCCAAAAGGAGCTAATTATAAATATTAATACAAGGGGATTATTCTTTTCAGTATAAGTGCCAAATCAACCAAATCTCTCTTTGACTTGCTGACTTTTCCTGATTGACTTAACTCAGCCCTAGATGGTCCCCAATGATCCCTACCTCTTGGTATTCACCTTTTGAGTAGTCCCTTCCCTTCGAGTGTGGACAGAACTAGAGTCTTGTATCTAACAAACAAAATAAGGCAGAAGTGACAACGTGCAACTCAGTGACTAGGCCATAAAAGGCTGTGTGGTGTCACTCTTTCTTGGATTACTCACTCAGGGAAGCCTGCTGTCATGCTGTGCACAGACCCACGGAGAAGCCCACACTGTGGGGAACAGAGACCTCCAGCCCACAGGCAGAGAATGACGGAGGCCTGCCAACAACCCCAGGAGTGAGCCTCGCAGCAGATCTTCCAGCCCAGTGGAGTCTTTGGATGACTTCAGACCCGGGTGGCAACTTGACTGCAATTTCATGAAAGACGCTGAGCTAGAACAACCCAGCTAAACTGCTACATGTTCCTGACCCTCAGAAAATGTGTGCCATAATAAGTGTTGGTTGTTTTAAATTGCTAAATTTTGGGGTAATTCGTATGCAGTAACAGATTACTAATACACAGCACTTGACAGCATCTTGCTTTGCAATTAACACTTAATTTAAGATCAGTCTCTTCCTTGCTTATGAATTATCTTAACCACTGGTAAATACTGTCATTTTTGTACTTGTCGGTTTTTTCCATAATAATTTTCGAGGCTATCTGCTTAAACTGATCATGTTTGATTTACTATATAAAAACACACCTTAAGTTTGATTCTTGTATCCACCTATTATCTTGCAACAGAAGGACAGCTGCTTTCATTTTTTTCCAACAGGTTTTTCTTCTGTGATTCTCAGCAGATGTTTAATGCAATTTGGGTTATACAGAAAAAAATATCTACAGGGAAAATTGTATTTTCATGTAATCATACTGAATTTAATAGTACTAAGATGAACCTATCTTTATTTTTTTTTTTAAGAAGACTGATTTGTAAATCCTATTCTGGTTCCAACAAATCTAAATCTTTGCTTTCTAAGACTCGTTTTGCAGCCCTGTGCAACTGCTCTTTTGCAGCTCACCTCATGTTTTAAAGACACTTCATACCTAAAATGTCCGTGAATGTTTCATTCTATGTAAGCCAAAAGATTAAGTCAAAAGTTTGAAAAAACCACTCACAAAAAAGCAAAATCTTTGAACTGCTATCCCCCCTGCCCTGTTTGAAAATAAAGAAGGAAAAAAAGAGAAAAAGAGGGAAAGAAAGAAAAGTAAATTATTAATGATATCTTAATTATGATTTAAATTTTAATTAATTCATTCAAAAATATTTAATGAGCAGCTATTTCCAGGCATTGAAGATGCAACAGTGGAAATAAAAAATAAGACCCAGATCACATGGAACTTCAAATTTTTAAAATTCAAAAAACCAGCCCCCAAAATAGAGTTAGCTATTTTTGTGGAACCTATGACCATTTAGATCCATCACAAATGAGGGGAGACATATAAAATCCTGAATTCCCTGATCCTGTATGCTACTTTATTATGCCTTACCATAAATGACTTGCTAACTTTTTTTTTCCTCGAGTGAGGCATTTACTTCTAGTACAAGCTGAAGGTGAATAAATGGAGAGAGAATCAATATTTATAAGTTTTTTCTATGTGTCATGCATGTTAATACATTGCTATATAAACGACACAGTAACATTAATTATTTAGTATTAGAATCCAATTTGACAGGTGAAATTTAGGCTCTAAGATGAAACACTAGTAAGCAACATGGTTGGGGTCTAAATTCAGTGATTTTGATTCCAAAATCCATGTTCTTTCCACCCCTTGATGAGTTCTGTTCAAAGCCCCAGTAAATCATGGTGTATATTCTATTCTAAAATTCTAAGATCAAGAGCTTCTACAAAATTGCCTTTGAGAAAAAAAAATTCTATTAAAACTATACTTTAATTCTAATAATTACTTCTAACTTAACTTTCAGTCTTATATCAAGTAGCCGCTTTCAGAAGAGCTCCACTTGGATATCTCACATGACATCAAACTCAACATACCCAAAATGTGATTTCCTTCTTAAAAGCTACTCTCTCCCCAAGATTGTTTTTTTTACCATGGCATCACTCTCACCTCACAATTCAATCTACTTACCTATCACCAAGTTGTCCACTCTATTATGCCTTACCATAGATGACTTGCTAACTTAACAGTTCTCCAAGACAAGGGCTTTACCTCACCATTATGGTGATCACTAATGGGCTATTTCATTATGTATGTAAATTATAGAACAAAAAGATACATTTAAAAAATGCTAATTCCAACTGTCAGAGAAGTGTTTTGTTTTTCTTGTCTTGTCTTTTCTTTTTTTTAAAAAAGGTCCCTTAGGCAATTGGCAGTTCTCATTTAGTTTGGCCTTAATGAGTATTTACCCAGGGCCCAGAAGCAGAATCCATATGGCTTTCAATTTCCTCAACTTAAATACAAGAAAGTGCAACAGTAACCAAACATTCTTCAAACGTATTTAAAAGCACATTTTTTTCACCACCAAATTTTCCTACCAAGTACACTCTATGCTTTTCAAACTACCTGCCTTACATCAGATGTTGATTTATAGGCAGAACTCAAGTTCTTATTTTTTAAAATGTTTGCTGGACATATGAGAATCGTATTTTCTTAGGAAATGGTTTAAAACATTATCTATAGTTGGCCTAGTGTTTAACTGGAGAAGAATTTAGACTGATATGGAAACATGTTCCTCCAATTATATGAAAATAGAGGTTTACTTTTTTCTCATGAACATGTATTCTGAAATACTACATAAACTTATAAGAGTGTCACATATTCAGCATATGTAAATTCTATATTTACCAAAGGATTTTAGATGGCTAAATACAACAGAAGCAAAATAAGATCTCTACATAAAGATAAAACTATAGGGTACTCTTTAATGGAGAAAATAATTATTCCAGAAAACTAGACGAAGGATGGTTGCTCTGAGACCTAATTTTAGTTTTGAGCTTCCAAACAGCTATCATTATTAGATAAGAGACATACTAGTTTATCCAGTTTATCAAGAGAAGGACTTTCCCCTCTCACTCACAGACAGCCTTAAAGGTAAGAGATACTAAACATAACAGAGTGTTTTTGACAATATTTTGAAGAGGATGCAGACTTTCATGCGGCAGAGACTGCAAACTGGCAACCCGTGAGCCAGATGAACCTGCTCTCTTCTTTGACTCTCACAGTGTCTCCAAAATTTTTTCAATGGTTGAAAATTTTAAATGTTTAAAATAAGAACTCTGATTTCTGGTTGGAGCTAATAGCTACCCCTCCTACACTCCACAGAACACCCCCCTTTGCCACCACTTATGTCATCTGCAGGAATCTAAGTGTGGACCCCTGTAAATATATGGTGGTTTATTAGAACAGTCTTACTATAAAATAAAACTTGAGTGCATATTATGAAATCATTAATCTTTGAAGACCAATCTGCAGGAAGTTAGAGTGGTAAAGCATAGGGGCATGGAGGAGAGCTCAAAGGGCAGTGTCCCAGTCTCCCTCTCCCTCTCCCTCTCTCCCTCAGGACTATAAGGACTCCCCCCAAGAGTCTTTGGCCCTAAGTTAAGAAATCATCGAAAAAATATTTTTGGAAGTAATATCCTGGTTTTGAACAAGAATCATACATGCAGGACTGATACTGAGAAAGCGCACGTTAGAGTATAATGGCTCAGGTCCCTTCTGATGTGTTGGGCAGCCACTCTACCCAGGTGAAAATATTTTGAAGATCACCTCTGTTCATGGAAGCCCAACACACACACCAGATAAAAGTAGGGCTGCTCTGCTTGAAGAAGGGGTAGGAAGGCCATCCTGCTTGCACCTCCTAAAGCAAAAACTTGTTCTTGATGAATGAGAGGGTCCCATGTCACCAGACCCATCACTGTACAAAGTCAGTTGACTCTAATGGCTCTGCCAAGAGCTAGAGTACAATTATTGCCCAAGGAGCTCCCTGGAAAGTTCCTGAAGGGCAAACAATCTGTGCTGTTGATTGTAGAAAAATCCATAGATTTAGTAGTCTGGCATGCAGTTGGCAAAGCAAACAGTTGTTACTAAAGCGAAAGTGACAGAAGATGGAAGGCCATTCCACAGGATTCACAAGTAAGGGAGGCAGGGTCTAAACTTTCCTCAGGAAAGAGGTTTGCATCTGCTAGAATACCTGATCAAGGAAGGGATGGACTCAAGGCCCAGAATTACACACTATAGGACAGATACTTCCAAACTGTTTTTTCAAAGCAGCAAGCCCCTCTGCTAATCCAAATTCTAGACCAAACTCCAATATATAAAACAACAACGAATGCAGCTGTCTTCCAATTGAAAGGTTGGTAAGAAGACAGGATCCCCCAGGTACATATGTCCACTCCCTCTTCCCATAAATTTGGCATCTCCTCAGAATCCTAAGGCTCCGTGGAACACTCTGTTAAAAGCACTAGTGTGGGGAATAAAACATGTGACTCTGGCCTGGAAATTTTTAAGGCAGGTATTAACACCTTGACCATGATTGTTATAGGTGAACTAAAGCCACAAATCATTTTCAATATCAGAATTACTGTTTTGAAATCACTATTGAAATAGACACATATGGCAAACCATTAATACAAAAATCAATGAACCAAAGAGCTAACTCTTCCCTGGCAAACCTCTTAAGATGTATAAAGAATTACATCAGAACCAGCCACCTGTTCTCAATTCTTTTATAACCCTTACAACAAAATTCCTTTTTAACTTACCTACTTCATAAACCTAAATCCCTGTCTTTATTTCAAATAATGGAGCCACCAGCGCCTTTGTCATTGCAAATCTTTAGTGAAGAATAAAATAAATAAAATCTAAATTTTAAAAAAATATTAAGCAACTAAAAAATTTAAAGAATATTAACCAACCAGCAGTTTGTTTTTTATTCCTTAGAAAGGAGATTAAATCCTATATTTTAAAAAATCTGAGCTTAAAACCTAGTTTCTCAGGCTTCCCTGGTGGCGCAGCGGTTAAGAATCCGCCTGCTATTGCAGGGGACACGGGTTCAAGCCCTGGTCCAGGAAGATCCCACATGCCGCGGAGCAACTAAGCCCGTGCACCTCAACTACTGAAGCCTGCGCACCTAGAGTCCGTGCTCCGCAACTACTGAGCCCGTGTGCCACAACTACTGAAGCCTGCGCACCTAGAGCCCGTGCTCTGCAACAAGAGAAGCCACCGCAGTGAGAGGCCGACGTACCGCAGTGAAGAGTAGCCCCCCGCTCACCACAACTAGAGAAAGCCCGTGCGCAGCAAGGAAGACCCAACGCAGCCAAAAATAAATAAATAAAATTTATTTAAAAAAACACAAAACCTAGTTTCTAAAGATCCTTGATTTCATCATCTTTATCAGCGACACAACTCGGGGAGTTTTAAAGAGCTTAGTTTACAAATTCAGTGTCCATGATTTGAAGACATCACTATCAGTCTGAAGAGAGGGGAAAAAAAGAGTACAGCTGGATCCAGGAGAAAAGCCAGGTTATTTACGCACCCACAAATTTTTTTCTGTTCTTCAATGGTTGTTGTTAGTAGATATTTTTCCTTTACAAAGAATGAACACAAATCCACTTCAGAGGGGAAAAACAGTAGCCTAAACTTTCAGCACTGGGAAATTCCATCCCAAGTTATCAACTACTCACAAAAGCTTATGAGGGTTGACCCCCAGGACCGTGGAGACCATGGAGGAGCGTGTCTGTGGCACGTTCCGAGGAAGCGTGAGCCACAGAGCCCATACATTCCAGCACACTGAGCAAGCACACACATGCCTCCCCACTTCCCCAGACTCCGCCAGCGAGGGGGCACCAGGCTGGAGGCAGGCCCCACACACCAGGCACCTTCCAGTCCTGCCCAGCCATCCCTGCAGAAGTACAAAGGGGAAGGAGAATGAGAGAGAGGAACTGGCCAGTGCAGGGCCTCAAAGAAAGAAATATAAGACCGTTTGTGGGGTAGGCCAACCACATACTCTAAGGGTTTTTAAAAGTCAAAGAACAACTTGTGTGAGCCTCCTGGTCCTGCTACCACCAATGGAATCACTTACTGTCTCCCACCCACCACCAGTGAGTACCAGTCTTTCTCACATGCTCTGGAATTACAGACCGTACAAGCTGCACAACAAAGTTCAGCCACCAATGCTTCTACGGCTACCTGTATCCTTTCTCCCTTCCTCCATTCCTCTTTCTCTCCTTCCTTCCTTTCCTCCTTTCTTCCTCCTTCCTTGCTTCCCTCCTCCCTCTGTTCTTAATAATTGAAGAGGTTAAACTCCAGTTTTTCAGCGTTAAACTCTTTCATCATCTATCTCCGACTCTCTCATATAATGATGCACAAACACTTTTACTCCAAAACCTTATCTACACAATGAAGAGACAAAACATCCATTTTTCAAATATGCATTGTTAAAATCACAAAGATCAAGAGGGACTAAAGTAAAAGGTCTCCACGTAACAAAAACTATACAGCCTGTCCTCACGTAAGCGTTTTAGAAATAGCCTCTATTTCATGAGTTGGTTTGAGGTTAACCTGTCCACAGAACCACCATTCAATGAAACAGTTTTTTGCTTTACTTTCAAAGAGAAAGAGTAAAAAAGAATATATAAATGTGGCAATAAAAATCTTTTCTGATAATACTCTTGACTGAAAAAAGCCATTATTTTTCATCTTATAATAAAATTTTTTTCATAAAATTACCTTATCAAAAAAGCACCACCTCTATATCTACGAAGCAAAATTCTTGTATATCTCATTCCATTGGTAGCATAATTGTATCTCAAGTCCTATTTACTAAAAAAAAAACAAAAAAGTTATGAATGCATAATATGCTTAAGCAGTGTATCAAAAAGAATATACAAATCTTTCTACTCCCTGTGCTTTCAGAATCTTTCATTGTCAAAAAGGTTTAAGGGCTTCCCTGGTGGCACAGTGGTTAAGAATCCGCCTGCCAGTGCAGGGGACATGGGTTCGAGCCCTGATCCGGGAAGATCCCACATGCCACAGAGCAACTAAGCCCGTGTGCCACAACTACTGAGCCTGTTCTCTAGAGCCTTCGAGCCACAGCTACTGAAGCCCATGTGCCTAGAGCCCGTGCTCCACAAAAAGAGAAGCCACCACAATGAGAAGCCCGTGCACAGCAACGAAGACCCAACGCAGCCATTAATTAATTAATTAATTAAAAGGTTTAAAATTTTCTAATGTTAATAAGATGAACCACTCTATAGAAGATAATTTGCAAGAATCCCGTATTTCCATCTCCAAATCATAGACACTTTTTAAAATATACAGATAAAAATGAAAGCATGCCACACTTTGTGCAACACTCTAGGTCCTACACAAAAAAGTCTGAGGTGTTTTTTTCCAGGATTTAAAAAAAGTATCTGGGCCAAAGGCAAAAATACAGACCCTCCCTACCCACCCCACCCCACTGCATACATATGTTTTTTACACTTAACTTTCAACTACAATGATTTTTTTTAATCTTTTTATCTTTAAGTAATTACTAATGCCTCTACTATAGGTCTACTTCAAGAAAGTTTCTTCAAATTATGACTAACACTTTCAGTTGTTTCTCAATTACACTAAATTAAAAATATACTAACTTCAGTTAGTCAGTCCTTTATCTTCCTCAGCATATCTGTTGTATACATGTAAACTTTAGCTCTAATTCTGAGTTAGGAAAAACATACAAAGTTACTCTATTACCTATGTACACATTATCACAACTTCCTACTTTATTGCTAGGGTGCTGTTACTGTATACAAATTAGATGGTAAGCAAGGGTAAGACGCCCACTGCTTCTTTGAAGCAGGTTTGGTCAATAGAAGGAGTTGCTTTGGAGTCCAAAGCTTTACAGCCCTATCTGTGAAAGGGATGAAATTCAGATCTCTCTCGGCTGTATACAAAAAAATATGGAGAAGGCCTAGTCCAATGCCTAGCACATTAACTACTCAGCAAGTATTAGTTACCTTTCTTCCTTTTCCCCATCTTCTGAGTCAGAATTCCACAGAACATGCAATACCCTACTCTGGGCTCTACTAAGTTAAAGAAATGAAATGCCTAGGGAGTTGGAAATAATCTTCTTTCACTTACCTTTTTCTTGATAATTCCTTCCTCCCTTCCACCACCACCATAAATATGATACTACACAAAAGTTAAAGGAAACGAGGATAAATGCAGGCAAAGTTCACAATTAAGGGGAAATGGACTGTTCTTCACATGCTTAGTTATTTAGTATATGCTTTTGAGTGACTATATCATTAATGAGGAACTCAGAGAACTTTAGGGATGCTATCCTATTAACATTCATTTCACTCCCACAGGAGAGGCCAAAGGCCATATTCTGTACAGAAAGTGAATCAGAGAGAGACACCAAATCTCAGGAAAGACTTGGCAGCTACCAGCAAAACACTTAAAACGAAACAGTCCTGCCCTCTGGCAATGGACTGGCTGAAACCTGGAACAAACCCACCCAAGTGATTCCTTGAGCTTGACTTTCCTTTACCATGTGGCACACGGTCTTGACCTGGGCTACCTGTGTAATCTGTGTGGCTCAGCTGTTGAAACATCTTTCTCGGCAATGTCCTATGTCATAATACAAGGAATGCAAACACTAAAAAAAGCAATGTAACAACAACATCAAGATCCAACCTTCTTGGTTAGGCATACCCCACTTCTGTCTATGGGCAAGCACAGTGATACTGCCAGTAATTTAAAAATGACCTCTGTTTCTAATATTTTCTTAAAAACTATAACAAAGTACAGATCATTTGGATTGATTAAGAATAAGATCATTGCAAAGGGTGATTCACAAACAAATCTATATTTATATCTTTCCATCACTCTTGAATGGCAACCTTTGAACAGTACAACACTTTCAGATAACTTCTTTAATTAATAAACAAAGTAAATGTAGGTGAAGTACGCTGGACTGAGAATCAGAAGTTCTAACCCTAGCTTTACTATTTAATAGTAATGTGACCTTAGGTAAATTATTAAATTTCTCTGAGACTGAGTTTTCTCATCTAAAAAAAGGAATAATATTAACTGTCCTTTCTTCTTCACATAATTATTATTTAGAATAAATGAAATAATGTGTTGAAGAGGCTGAGATATTATCAGTACTATGTGAATATGAGATGCAGGCACATAAATATACATTTATCTAGTATTATTTACATGTCAACACATGGAATCATGATATTACCTTTCTGATCACATTTAAAACAAAAATTAAAAGTCCAAGCTTCCCCCATAGGCCAAATCCTCACATGTTGGTACACATTGATTGTATGATAATAAGAAAAACTGAAAATATCATTCTCATTGCAATCGTCCCATACAGATTATCCTGGTCATTAGGTACAACATTTTCCTTGCTATAGATAGATAGAAGAAAGTCTAAAACATGCATCAGAACTCTTAATTTTCATTTAATGGACTTACTGAAATACCTATTTTATGAAATATTCTTGATAATAAACAGAATGGGAAAATTCTAACTAAATCTTCACATTTTAAGAAATAAAGTATAGAACAGATAAATAAATAGGAAATCCAAGAATAAACAAAACATGTGTCCAAAATGTAAGCTTATTATTTAGTGAGAACCAGAGGCTTGGGGAAGAAACATATCTATTAAATGATGGACATCATTTTGGACTTGATTGCCTGCTATTAATTCAAAAGTATCCATTTTCTCTGGTCTACTTATTCAACACCTCAACATGCCATCAAACACTAAACCAAATTAAAGAAACAGTAATTATATTCTCCCTCCTCTTTGGAAGCCAAAGTAACAAAATCTGAATTTTTCTGTAAAAGAAAATAATTTTTCTTCACTATTTTATGGAAAGACCAGACTAAAGTACATGATCAAAACAGGAAAAGAAAAACCTTAAAAATAATGCTCTGAGCACTCTGCAATTTTGCTGCCCAAAATAGAACCCATACAGTCCATGCCACCAAATGAAAATTACAAGTTTGTAAGCATGAAGTCAAATTATAAAGTAAAAGATTTAAAAAAATATTTTAATGGTGATAAATGAAAGGAAAGACTGTTATCTTTACTGGTAGGTGTTTGTTGTTTATTTGCTATTATGTTTTCTTCAGTGATAGTGTTTTGAATGACTACCCAAACTAACTTGAACTTTAATTTGAGTGTAAAAAGGACAAACCTTGACTAACAAATTACTTGGGCAAATTTTGTTAAACAGAACTCTCCCATTCTTCAAATTAAGAAGTTAATCATAACTTTTGGAAATTATGCTTTTGACTAAAATTTTTAGAAAGCTGGTTTAAAAAATTGGTTTAGCCAAACCCCACCACTTTCTTCTTCAACACCAATAAGAACACTGAAGACATTTTGGTGGCATTTAAATATAATTTTTTTTAATATATTTTTGAAATTTATTATTCAACTTTTTTAACAGCCTCCAAAGAAACCAGCTCAATACTATGCTTCTTCTAATGAAACTGATTCTCTCAGAGTACTTTTGTTATGCAAAATAATACAGTCTTCCACAGTATAGAATTTCTAAATGAAAATCCATATTCAAATCTTAAATCTTCTATAGAAAATCAAAGCCTACACAGAATCATTTGCCAATTCTCTTAGTGAGAGGGGACATCCAAGCAAAAGTGAAGGAGAGTAAATTTCCCACAGAATGGTCCTTCCAGTAGCATGCTCACTGAAGAAGCCACTACAGGTGTCTGTGCCCTGGCTCCCACAAGGTTAAACACCTGCAAGAGTTATGCATCACTCAAGGCACATATTATTGCACTTGACTCCCTTTATTTACCACAAGGTTCAAACACCTAGCAATTTTCATTTGCCTTGTCAGGACTAAAATCCAGAACATTTGTTGTTTAATTTAAAGATATCCTCCTCTTCCCTCTTGATACCATCTGTCTGAAACTACTGTCTCCCATAAAACACACACGCACGTGTGCACACACACACACACCCATGTGCACACACCCCGCTGAACCACAGAGATTGATACACTTAAACTCAAATTATGTCCTCTAACAACTGACCAATTGCTCATCTACTTTTGAGGATTTCATTAGCAGACTTGGAAGAGTGATTCAGCAGGAGACAGCAAATATTTAGAAAGCTGAAAGTATCAAATATGTATAAATAGTTCTTACAGAAATCTGATTTTCATAACTTTCTGACTTTTAATAAATGTGCCCAAATTACCACCCTTTTATGCACATTTCAATGTCATTTACATTCCCCCCATCTAAAAAACTGGAACAACCTCTGTAAAATAAAAAGCATTTACTCAAAATAATAGTGAAATGTTGATTTTGATATGTATTAGTTCTAAATCTTCTAACATCCTTTAAAATTTTTCTTCTTAAAGAAAATATATTGTACTTTAGATCATTATGTATAAAAGGTGTTCTACAAATGTTATTAATCTTCTCTCATCTTCTCTATATAAATGATAATCTCAGGCTAACATAATAAAAAATAAAACTCTGAGACCATCCCTTACTGGTCATCTTATACCCAGCCATAATTACAAAGAAACATTATTATTTAAAAAAAACACAATTTGACAAATGTATTACATATCACCAAATCACCTTTTAGAATTAACGTTCATGTGTTTAGCCATCTAGTACTCTTATAAATCACTACAATATAATTTAAAATTGATATGAATTTGTCAAATTGGAAAATCAAGCCCCATATAACATCTATTTCGCTTTGTAGATTTCAATGGCTTTTAATATTTAACCAAATAACGTAAAAAACAATGACCAGTCTTTTAAAAACACAAACTAGAATTTTAAACCTGAATTACCAAGTAATTTTTTTCTTTATTGCTTCTATTTTAATCCCAACACTTATCTCTTAAAGGTCACGAAAATGTGTAATTTTCTATGGCATTACCTAGAACGGCATAAAAAAATTACTAGCCTTTTTTTAAAATGGGAAACTAAATGTCCAACTCAAAGTCAAATCAAAACTAACTTTACAGTAATATATATATGTGTGTGTACATACATATATATGTAAAATATCCACACATGGAATCTATACAATTAAATCCAGGCCTTAATTTCTAATTCAACAAATTCTTGAAATAGGGTACCATATGATTTTAACCTAATAAAGTCTTTTCTGTTGTTACAAAATTAAAAATTGATCCATCAAAAGCCTTTGTTGCAGGGAGGGCTTGAGGTTGGGTGGTTGGGTTTTTTTTTTTTCTTTTTGGTATTTAATTCAACTATACACAATGTAGTACATACAAGCAAAACACAATTGAGATACTGTTTTCTTTAACATTCCTATAGGAGACCAAATTCATTTGCATTGGAGAGAACACAATTACTGATTTTTAACTCATGAAAGACAAATTCATAGCTTTTCCCTACACTACCTCATAGTATTCTCACCATCTCAGTGAAAGCATGTCTAGCACCACTTAGTTACTTCCTAGAAGTGGGCAGAAATTGCATTTTTCAAAGTTTTGTTTCTCACAGAATCATTCAACTTTAGTTACAAAGCACATTCAGGTTAGCGTATGTCTTAGCTCAAAACAATTTATGTAATGTGTGTGTGTGTGTGTGTGTGCATGTGTGTAGATACATATAGTATATAAATTTTTTTTAAACTAAACTCTCATCAACATCAAAAATGAAATTTCTATCAAGGAAGTTTCCACAACTTTTACAGCCCTTTGTCTGTTTTTTCTTCCTTAAGAAATCTTTGATTCATATATGCTACCAAGAAATGCGAATAGAGAAAAAAGAATCAAAGATTTTTATTCAACAGAGCCTGAAGACAACTTAGAAAGTAAGAAAAATAGATGGTTTGTACATGGTTTACATTACAATAATTTGCATTTAATAAGAATGAAGCACATGTGGCAAAAGAAAAAAGAGTTTTCTACTTTTAAGTGACCCTGAGAAAATAATATTATCTAGTCTGTCTACAAAAACAGCACATATAAAATAATGCTAGAATGATATTTAACAAAAGATCCAATTGGTAAGCAAATGGCATGCCAATATTTTCATAACTTAAGATAAAAAACATCTCCTCCCAAGTATCATTAGGTTAAAAAAAATCTATTTGGAATATAGATATTAAAACTGATTCTTGAGAACAGAAAGAAATCAGAACAATATAAAGAAAATGAGCACACACTTGTGGAATGGTTTTTTAAGTAAGCAAGCAATGAGGATGAATTGTTTTCTTCACATTTTCACTTCTACTAACACAAAAACCACATATAGAACTGACTGAAGGCCAACAAATGTACTTTTAACTTGTTAATTTTCATGGAAGTGCAATAAAAGAACACCAAAATAGTCACCATATAACATAAAAGCTTTGGTTTCAAATGTCACAGTACCCTGTTTTTGAGAGTCCCCTCCGTGGTGGAGCCCTGTACATGAGAACACACAGCTGCCTCCTCCCAGGAGTCTGAGCTCAGTACACAACACCAGGCATCAGCTCTCTCTCCCTTAGCCTGCAGTACCAGTAACTAATTTCTGCATTTTAAACTAATAAAGGAAAGGAAGAAAGATCAAAGCTATCCAATCAGAAATGAAGCAGCCCTCTACAGCAGCAGCTTATGCATACATTTGGCATGTCAGACATCTTCAGAGTAGTGAATCATACACAGCGCATTTCAATCTACCTCCTAGGTATTTCATATTACCCACAGTGTTCAAAGAAATCATGTACCAATAGAGCTGTGTAAGTCCTAGATTGCTCTTTATTTAATTAATACTAAAAATTTGGGACAAGCTTTTAATGCTGAACTCTTATAAACACAGCAAAATCATCTAAATGACCCACCAGCTAACAGCAAATAACCTCTGTATTTTGAAAGAAAAAAGTTAAAACGTAATATATTTGTGAGAAGTTTCAAGAGATGTTAATAACTTTAGATAAACTAGTATTTCACTTACATTGCAACATTAAATAATATACTTTGCAACATGAAATGAGACACCAACTAACCAAAGATAAAATTCTACCGATTTTTACTAATTATAACCAAAAAAACCCTCAAAACAATTATACAGCCAACAGAATTAGGTATTTATAGAAAAATAACCCATCAAATATTTTGGGTGCTTCTTTCAAACCTTGTTCAATATGTTCATCCAATATTCAAGTGTTATAAGATGAGTAATTTCAACTTACAGTAAATAGTTAATGTATCAGAAAGCTTCAACTTCGATTTCTCAAGCAAAAAAAAAATTTAAGAAAAGCATACAAACTTAAAATACTTAATTTAAAAACTAATCAGTTGCACATTACATTTCTTCCTAGAGAGAAGAACTAGCTTAATATTACACATGAAACTGCAAATCATAATTTTTACCTCTTTTTTTTTACGTTATTAAGTAGTTTTCTGATATGCCACTGGAATCATTGGCAAACAAAAGATATTCTGTTGCTTAGTTAAAACATATCTGGAAATGTGCACACATTTTTAGAAACCCTTTAAGCAAAACATCTATGTATTTAACAATTGGGATAGTTTGTTTTAAAATCTATTCAATCCTGGCAAAAATCAAGTAAATGGTTACACTATTGAGAATCACAAACTGTAAAGGTAGTAAGTCAAAGACTTCACTTAGAGTCTCCAATTCAGCTACTTAATGACTAATGGTGAAGAAATGTATGTGAATGGGATATAAACTAAGTTACGACACACAGAAAAAAAATCTAGAATGAGTAATAAAGGGCCCAAATTTAAAGTCCACAATAAACTTTAAACAAAGATGTTCTCCCTCATTCTCTCCTCACAGACATTCTCATGTAAGCAAATCACTGTGGAGAAATCCAACCACCACAAAACTTTTTAGTCCTTCATTAACAACAGTGCACTTAAATATAATTATAGATTTCACAGTGATATTTGTTTAGCCTCAAACATATCTTAAAAGCAACAACAACAAGAAAACGCTCAGAAGCAATATTCAGTAGTCTCTGTGACTAAAAAAGTCTGGCTTTTAACTGCCACCTAATCCAAACAACCTACTTGTTTAAAGCACTATGCAAAAATATCGACCCCTTGCTGAATTATTTTATTATCCAACACTAAGGTATCTAAAAAAGAAAACTAATTAATCGCAATAACCGCGAAGTTTAGTTAAGCAATTTAGCTGACACAGTAAATATTTACTCTTAACATCTCACAGGAAGTCTTGACAAGCATTTGTTGCCATTGTGCTGGGGGGCAGGGGTGGGAGTGGCGGGTGGGAGGCAAGTTTTCATAAACAAGTTAAACGGTCCCAGCGAATTTAACACAGCTAGTGTTCGCCACCCACCCCCAATAAGGCACCAGATACTTTCCAAGTACAGTAAACACCTTATATAATGAAAGTAAAAAATGTAGCTTTCTAAACTATTTTAACTCCACTACAAAAACAAACAAACGCCTTTTAAAAAAAACTATACAAGCACATTTTTAAAAACTGAGTGTATTTTTTTTATTTAGACGTAAGACCAATCACACAAAAAAACTAAACAAAATATTATTTACCTGAGCTTTTTGGAGACTGAGTAATCAACTTCCATGATTTTCCCATGCAATTCCACTTTACCTTTAAAACAGAAATTAAAGCACTCAGAACCTTCCTGCGATCAAACCGGCGGGGGGCTAGGAGGGGCACGCACAGAACTCCACGCTCCGGCTCCGCCTTCGGGCGCCCTCAAGGGGTCTCCTACCCTGCTCGAGCTGGGCAAACTTGGTTCCCAGTGGAGAAAAAAGGTGGGCGCCCCATGTCGCCTTGTTCCCCGGGACGAGGTGGCAAGGGTGCGAGCCCGGATCCCGACCCCAGGTATAGCTGTGGGTGGCATTACCGGAAAAACAAATTTAATAAAGAGCGGCGCCAATTTGAAAGGATGAGCTCATTTGAAACTCAAGCTGCAGGGCTGGCGCGGCCCCGCTCCTCTCCGGGCCCCCACCTCTCCATTGCGCTAATCCGGGCTCCGAAGGCTCCGCTGCTCTCCCCTCCCTGCCCTCTCCTCCCGGTGGCCCTGGTGAGACACGCCGAAGCCCCCCGGGGGCCGCTTCCGCGAGAGCCGGGTCCCCGCCTGCTTCTGGTCACCTTGGCCTCGCCGCTGCCCCGCCCCCACCCCGCGCGCCAGTGGGGAAGGGGCTCCGGCCAGGCCGAGGTTCGGGGGGCGCAGGCTCGTGGCCTGGGGGCGAGCGCGGCTCCGAGCGGTGCGTGTGCGGGAGGGAGAGTTGGTGAGTGCGCGCGCGCGCGAGTGTGTGTGTGTGTCGCTCTCCGTCTCCCGTCTGGGCTCCAGCGCTCTCGCGGGCCCCCCGGTCGCCTCTTTCTCGGTTCTCAGTCCGGGCCCCCACCGAGTTGAGACAGGGCACCTCGTAAAAAGGTGCTTCTGGCCGAGCGGGAGGCGGGGGGACAGACGGCGGAAAGCCCCCAGCCCCGAGTTCTTCTCAATAAAATCGGACAAAAAATTCAGAGAAAAATAGGAGCGCTTGAGAGACAAGCGAGAAGGGACTGAGGTTCGGGAGAGGACCGAGAGAGATGTGCCGTCGTGCAAAGGCGGGGTGGGGGGAGCCCCGAAACCTCGGAGGGGATCGTCAGGGTGGCGCCGAGGGGGTGCCAAAAGTGGGGGACCGCGGGGCGAGCTGGGGAGGGGGCTCGAAAGGAGAGTGCGGCTCAGGGGACGCCAGAGGGCGAGAGGTCCTGGGCACGAGGCACGGGAAGGGGTAAGGTCCGGTCAAGAGAGAAGGACATTCAGGGTTTGGGGGGTCCCTGACAAAAGGGGTGACGGGAAGGTCAGGGAAGAAGGGGAGACTGGGGCTCTCTAAGGATGGGGGTGGGGAACTCTGGAAAGCAACTCGGGGAGCCGGAGGAACAAGGGGTGCCCCGGGAGAGCGAGAGAGCCTCGGGAACCCTAGGGGAGGCTCGGGGGTCGCCCCAGGGCTGCGGCTGGGAGGGCAAGGGGTGAGTCCGGAGCCGTGGGGGGAGGGGAGCGGGCCGTCCCAAGAGCGGGCCGGCGGTGAGAGTTGAAGGTCTGGTGCGTGGAAGTGAACGTGCGGGCGCTAAAGCCCCCGCCGGGCGCCGCCCGCAGGGCTCGGCCTCCCTCCGGGCGCCGTCCCGGCCTGAGCTGGGAGAGGCGGGGGGAGGGGGACAGCGCCGACTGCTCACCCGAGAGGGTCTCGATGGCGCGGATGGCCCAGTTCTGGTCGGGGTAGTCCACGAAGGCGTAGCCGGACTTGAGCAGGACCTGTCCCGCCAGGGGCAGCTTCCTGTCCCCGAAGAGCTGCCGGAGGTCGTCGGCAGTGACGGCGGGGCTCAGGTTCCCGATGTAAAGCTTGTTCATCATCCGTCTCTTCCCCGAGAGCCCGCGGCTCCCCCGGCCCGGTACCCGGCGCTCCTCGCCTCCTCCGCTGCCCTCGTCTCCCCTCCTCCTCCTCCGCCCCCCCTCCCCGCCCTCCGCCCGCCCGCCACCCACCCCCACCCTCAGCCTGGCTCCCCCCACCGCGGCCGGCCCGGCCCGCCCGGGGGCAGAGGCGGAGGCGGGGACTCGGCGCGGCTGCCTCCGCGGGGCAGAGTCCCGGGCCGGGCGGCGGCGCGCGGACAAAGCGCTCTCTCTGCCTCCCTCTCTCCCTCTCAAGGCGGTGGCGGGAGGAGGAGCAGCGGCGGGCGGCGGCAGCGCACCCCGCGTGTGTCTGTGTGAGAGTTTGTACGGGCGTGTGCGCAGCCGAGAGTGAGCGAGCGAGCGCCCCCTCCCCGCCCCGCGCCGCTGCGCCCCTCGCCTCGCGCCCCCCGCGCTCCGAGCGCTCCGCGCGGCTACCGGGACTTCTGCCCCGCGCCGGGCGGGCGGAAGCGGGTCGCGGCCTGGGGCTGGGGCTCTCGGGAGCCAGAACCCCGGGCAGGCGCGGCGCGGAGGCCGGGCGAGCGGCGGGGAGGGGAAGGCGCGCCCCGGGCGCGGGTGGGAATGCGCGAGGGGGAGCGGCTGGGAGCCGCAGGCGTAGGAGGGCGAGGGGCTGTGGGAGAGCGTGGAAAGGGGTGTGCGCAAGGTGGACCGGATGTGAGGGCGCGGCTGCAGGGCCGGCGGGAAGGTGTGTCTCGGAGGTGAGAAGCGAGGGCAGGCTGGGAGACCACAACTTTCGCGGCGAGTTGGCCGAGTCCGGCTCCCTGCGCGTTCCCGGGCTGAGCGCTCGCTCGGAGACCCGCTCCCCGCCCCACTCTCCCGGGTAACCGGGCGGCGCGTGTGGTCGAGGGAGCGCGGACGGGGGTCGGGACGCTTGGGGCCGACCGGGCCTTCACGGACCTTGCACCCCGGGGAAGTTGCTCCGGCCCTGAGCCTCAGTTTCCCGGCCCGCGAGGGGAGAAGGAAGGCCAGAGCGGAGCAACGTCCCCTCCGCCCGCACCGCGTGCGCCCGGAACCTCGCGGCCGGCGGCAGCCTGACGTTGGCAGCTGCTCTCTATTCTGGGAAGTGCCTAGGGCTTCCCAAGCCACCGCTGCGAAGCCAGGTGGCGGGTGGGGAGGCGAGCGAGGAGGGGGCAAGGACTGCGGCCGGGAGGACCGACGCTTGCTGCTAGGCTTCGAGGCCGGGTTCAGTACCCCCGCCGGGGTGGTGGGAGGCGAAGGTAACTGGAAGTGGAGGCGCTCAGGCTGTGTAGGAGTTCCCCGAGCATTGGGAAGGGCCCGGAGAGGAAAGAGGTCCTTCCAAGCGGAGGAAACAACGTGACCGACGGAAGAGGCAGGGTTGGGATGAGAGCAGCCCGAGCCGAGGGGCTAGGGAAGGAGCCAGACAGGCTGGAGACCGGTTGCGAGTTCCGGGGCTCGGCTGGAAGTCTGGTGGTTAGAGCCTGGTCCCAGCCAGGAAATGAAGTTCTACAGGGAAGAAAAAAATGGGCAGGATTCAGAGGCGAAGGGGCAGAAGAAGATTCCAAGGTCTGCACTTCTGGGGGCTTTAGGAGAGGTGATAGTTTGACGGGAGAAGTGTGGGTTGGTTATTTATTTATGTATTTTGAGGGCGTTGAGGGTCTCTTGCTGGAGAAGCCACAAATGTAGGGATGGTCTCCTGGCTGGGTTGTGAAGTACTCTCTTTCTCAAGCTCTCCTGTTGACTAAGTGGGTGGAGGGAGCGTGGCTTCTTAAAAATAATTTAAAAAATACACGCTCCTTGGCCCCTTCCTGTGAAGACTGACTGTGAGCTTGGATTTTGTGTTTTCTGTAAGTACTCCCAGGTGATCCTTGTCTAGGAAACACTGGCCGGTGGAAGGTCTTTCGGATTAGGATTCAGACCTCAGGGTTGTGGTATGTAGTGTTCCAGCATCTCTGAGCCTCAGTTTCTTCATCTATAAAGAGAGGATAAAGTGACCAACTCTTGGCTGTTGTGAAGGCTACACAAAGGATAACTGAGTAGTGTGTTGAGACAGTGGACACACACTTAATGTTTGTTTCTTTTCTTTCCCCCAGGAACTCATGAGCTTTAAAATATTTCCTTGTGGGGAAAGATAATTGGTATGATCACCGTCATACTATTTGCTTTATTTTACTTCCAGTGTTTCAAAACTGCACATTCTAAAAGAGAAACAAGAGTGGCAGGGATAATTGGTCTCTGAAAGGTTAGTAAAACTTTTGTGTATAATATTTTCAGACATGTCAATTCCTTGGTCCTACTGCAAACACTTTAGCATGGATCCTCTAGTGGGTAGCAAGCATCTAAAGATTCTTGGCAGAGTTGGCTTCTGGTGAACTCTTCTACCCTGCTTCACCAGGTCACTTTCATATTTCTTTTCTGAAACATAACTGGTCTTTGCTGTAATTTGTGTCTTCTGTCCTGCTGGTGGTTTGTAAACATAGTGCTGGAGAAGAGTTTGATAGGTAACTGATGGGGGATGTGTTTCCACCACACCTCTGATTTGTAGCACCCACAGTTCATTATCTTAGAAGGCAAAGTTAGTTGCTCTTTCACATGATAGAGAATGGAACAGCCTCCGAATGCAAAACAGAAATCCAGAAGTCATTGCCACTGCTTGACAAAACTTTATTTTCTACGTGTTTTCTCCTGAGTTCCCCTACCTCCTCCCTTCCCAGAGAGATGAAATAGAGATTGATCCGGGCTGAATTTAAGGTTAATAAGCAAAAATTTTATGAATGTTGCACTGAGGTCAGAAATTTGGGAAAATTCTTATATTAGGCATATTACTTTTAAAAGCATATATTGACCTTTTCCTCAAGAATTTCAAAACAGTACAGATCCTCATGGTTTTCCAATGGTTCTTTTGGGCAGGATGGTGGTAAGGTGACTGGGTAATGTCACTTTGTAAGTAGGAAAACAAGCCCAGAAAAATAGACTTCTTTCATGGTCATACAGAGGGCTTGAAATATGATTGGCAAACACATGTTAGCCTAACAAAGAGCTCATGAAGTATTAAGGCTTCATCTTGACTTTCATGACCAATATTTTGTCCATGGACAGAGCACCTACTGACAGTATCACTGTGGTGGCCTTAACCTTTGGAGTCTAAAAAACCACAGTGGAAATGTTTTTGTTCAACTAATTATGGTGGTCATTGTGGCCAATGGTTCTAGGTAATACAAGGAGCTGGGAGAGAAAATGAAGCCTATTTCCTGGAAGGCTAAAGGATTTGGAGGCAATTCAGTATTTGATAATACAGTATTTGGTGGTGTCAGCACCTGCCTGCTTGTTGGGAATGATTGGTGGTGGGGTAACTGTTTAGATACTTTTTCCCAAGTTGGCAGAAGACAAATTGTTTGACCTTAGCTGAGTTAATTCACCTCTCTGAACTTCAGATTCCTTGTTTATAAAATAGCCCAACCTACTTGCTCACTATAAACTCCAGTTCCCCTCCACTTTTCATATTTTCCAAATACTGGGCCATCTCAGAGCTGTACTCCTTTACACATACTGCTCCCTTTCCCTGGAATGCATTTCTTCCCCTGGTAAACTGTTTTCTCTTCTGACTTGACCCCAGGATACATACAGCATTTCGTTTATACAGATAAAAAAATATCTTGTCTAGTGGTGATACCCCTGAGGTGTACATTTTGAACAGATGGATTTTATGATATGTGAATTGCATGTCAATTTAAAAAAACTGTATGAGAAAAAAAGTCTTTTTGAGGTCTTGGCTTTTTCATCCTTTCACCAATATCAAACCTGGCATGTACTAGGAACCCAGGTAATATTTGTTGCATAAACCATTATTATCTGAGGTTTGCTCTAAGGATTAAGTGAAAATGTATGAGATGGTACCTACCTTGCATGGCGCTTAACATACAGGAGGAAGAAATGTTCATTTTTCACCTCTTGTTGAATTCATTCATTCATGGCATTACACAGTGTTAGGCACTGAGGATTCAGAAATGGATAAACATCATCCTGCTCAAGGAGTTTATGATCATGGAGGAGGCAGATGTATAAACAGATTATAGTTTGGCATTAGAGGCGCCAGAAAAGACTTTGTGAGCATACAGGAGGAGAGGATGTCTTATTCAGCCTAAGATCAGAGAGGGGATCACCATAGAACTGAAATTGGAAATGTACTTTGAAAGATAAGTAGGGATTTTCTACGATAGGAGAAGGAATGGGAGAGGAAATGCGTCCTAGGTAGAAGGAATCGCATATGCAAAGGCACAGAGACACAAAAAAGCATCTGCTTCACACCTAAAATTAAATCCAAATATTGTTTTAGAATAAGTTTGAGAAAAAGAGAACAGAGAAAATAATGCCAGAAAAACAACAACAAAAACAAGAACCTTCCAGTATTAAAGACATGGATCTCCAGACTGAAGGGGTTTACTGAAGGCTCAACACAAAAGATCCAGAGCAAAAACACACTGTAGGGCTTCCCTGGTGGCGCAGTGGTTTAGAGTCCGCCTGCCGACGCAGGGGACATGGGTTTGTGCCCCGGTCCGGGAAGATCCCACATGCCACGGAGCGGCTAGGCCCATGAGCCATGGCCACTGAGCCTGCACGTCCAGAGCCTGTGCTCTGCAACGGGAGAGCCCACAACCTTGAGAGGCCCGTGTACCGCAAAAAAAAAAAAAAATGCACTGTAAAACTTAAAACCCAAACAAATCCAGCATCTGGGAGAAAAGAGGTCACATAAAAAGGATTTAGAAAGAGAATGGAAATGTATTTCTAAAACAAAGGACTCTAGGAGGCAGTAGAGCAATGCCTTCACAACCAAATGGAAATGATTTCCAGTCTAGAATTCTAAACCTAGTTAGACCATCAATTTAAAAATAGTTGCAAGGATTCAGACATGCCTCCATTTGGGGGGAAGCTACTGGAGGACAAGTGCCAGCAACACCATGAAAGAAGAAGACATGGGATTTGGGAAATGAATCCAGCCCAAGAGACTGAATAGAAGATTCAGAATGCCAGCAATGCAGCCTTTCAGAGAGCAATCAGCACAGGCTGGAACAAGAGAATATATGGCTTGAAAAGTGAGGACTTCAAGGAACAAAAGAATGGAACTCATGTATGAGTGCATAGTAATTATTTCTGATAGAATGGCAGGCATGTTGGAGCATTTGGAAAAAATTAATCACAGGTATATGGAAAATAGGCAAATGGAAAAACAAAGAAATCATTAACTCTAGGAAAAACACATGGTCATACTAGAAAGGAGCAATGGTCATAGGCTCAACAGTGAAAATATTTGTGCAGTCATAATTTAAACACAGATGTATTATCCAAACTGCAAAAGAGAACTTACAAATCAATCAGAAAAAGACAACCATTAAGAAAATGGGAGAGAATATGAATGGGCTAATTCACAGAAGAAGCTCAAATGAACAGTAAACTCAACTCATGAGTAATGGGAAATTAAAACTATTCACAAATATCAAATTGACAAAAGTTGTAAAGTTATGATGAGGCAAGGTATTGGTGAAGGTTAAGAGCATCAGAAACAACCATCCACTGCTGGCAAGAGTATACGTTGATACAATTACTCTGAAGAACAATACGTCAACGTCTAGTAAAACTGAAAATACAGGCCCTTAGCACTCCCTGGCAATCATTCTCCTAGATGGCCTTTTCTTATATCATCTCTCTTCACACTCTCCAGTTGCTCTTCATCCACTCTAGGTCTCAGTCTCAGCAGGTAACCTTGCTTTCTATTTCACTGAGAAAATAGAAGCAATCAGAAGGGCACTCCAACGAATCCCCACTATGTCTGCCCACATACCTGCACCTGTGCCCATAGATTCTGCCTTCCCTCCTGTTACTATAGATGACTGACTATGCAGGATCCAGAAGAGGGAAAAACTGGTGAGTGCAGAGAAAATGAACAAACGTGCACACCCTCTGACCTAGCAGTTTCTCCTCTGAAGAGCTACATGTGCACAGGGAAACATACAAGGTTCACAGTAGCACTGGGATAGTGAAAAACTGGAACCCAAATGTCCACCAGTAAGGAAATGGATTTAAAAATAAATCAGGGTATAGTCATAAATTGAATATTACACATCAGGTCAAAGGGTATGCATGTTATTTGTTTTCTCTGGAATCATTGGTTTTTCCCTCTTCTGGATGAAATAAATGAAATAGGCTACATGTTTCAGTTAAAAACCAGACCATATCATGCTGAATGAAAAGTTATATTTCAGAAGGATGTATTGAATATTTATGATATCATTTCTAAAGTTTGAAAACATGCAAAACCAGTTCTATCGCTGATATGGATATATTTGTATAGTATAAATGTATAAAAATATGCATGGGAATGACAAACTTCAAATTTGGCATAATGATGATCTCTAGGGAAGCTCCAAACTTGGAATAATAGTTACCTCTTGGAGGATAGAAAAGGGACTAGGAGATGGAGGGGCACACATGGAATTTTCATTGTAACTGGTTTTTGTTTTTAAAGCTAGGTAAATGGATGTTTGTTATCTTTTTTTACCTCTTCAGTAACAAAATTTTTATCACTCTATCTGGCCCAGAATGATTCTCAAACTAAATTAAGCATGGTGGTAATCACCAGAAGAACTTTTAAAATACCGATTCCCAACACCCATCCCTCGAACTCCTGGATGAAAATTTCAAAGCTGGGGCCCAGGGATCTACATTTTTTAAAACTAAAAGTTTTTCTGGTTTATACATATACATACTTATATGTATCTATATATATACAAATATATATAGATACATATATAACATATATAAAATGTTGGACTGATAGGAAGTTTGCAAGAATAGTACAAAGTAGTTATATATAGCATTTATGCAGATTCCTCAAATGTTGATGTTCTACCGTATTTCTTTTATCTTTTTCTCTGAACCATTTGAGAGTAAACTGCAGACGGGATATCCCTTTGTGTCTAAATAACTTCAGCTTATATCTACTTTAAAAAAAAAAAAAAGTCTGTTTATAACCCCAGTGTAATGATCAAAAATAAACAATACTGTTATCTACAAACCTGATTCTGATTTCACCAGTTGTGTCAATGATGTTTGTTATAGCAAAAGAAAATCCAAATCATTTGTTGCATTTGGCTGTTTTGTCTCTTTACTCTCCTTTAATCTGAACAGTTCCTCAGTCGTTCCTTGTTTTTCATGACATTGACACTGTCATGTCAATGACAACGAGGGTCATTGAGAGTAGAGAAAGAGGCTTCTTATTTTGTGCAGTGCCCCTTAATTTGAGTTTTTCTGATGTTTCCTCTTGATTAGGTTCAAGTTGTAGGTTTTCTTGCAGGAATATGGCAGGAGTGATATTGTATATTGTATCGAGATGAGCACGATGCTGATTTGTCCCATTACTAACTTTGGTGATGTTAGCTTTGTTCATTTTCTGAAGGTGGTGTATGTGCACCCAGGTTTCTCTGTTGCAAAGTTACTAATATCTCTTGGGACAATACCTTGAAACTATATAAATACTCTGTTACTTAAAATTTTATATCGTTTCTTGGCTAGATTAATTATTATCATTATAGTTGCCAAATGGTGATTCTAATTTCATCGTTCCTTTTATATTTATTAGTTGGCCTTCTTCCGTAAGGAAGAGCTTTCCTTTCCCCTCCCTCTGTATATATTATATCAGTGTAGACTAATGGATTCCTGTTTTATTCAAAGTGTTATAGACTGTTACTGTCATTAAGTATTTTGATGCTCAGACTGTCCCAGATTTGACCAGTGAGAGCCTCTTCAAGCTGGCTCATGGAAACTTATGACATTGTTCCATGTTTGTACTCTCTCTGCTCAGTCCTATAATCAGCCACTTACCAAGGAGCCCTGGTACTCCTTTAGCAAAGAACAGTATTTAGAACCCAAGATCTACATGCCAGATATGATCATTGCTACACAAATATTGTTGATTCTAGACCCTGACAGCCAAAAGAGCTAGGAAATAGATTATGTATGTAAATACTCACACAAGCTGATCTATACCAGTCTATATTTACCCGTCTATCTTTACCTATCTATTACTATGTGTATTAAAAATCACAAGTTCACACTGATACCTCTGATTCCAGTGAAACACTGCAGGGTTCATTTTCTCCTCCTTCCCACTTTTCTTATTTGTAACTCTCCTTTAACTGTGAGAAACCTGGCTCTCATTAACCACAATGTATTTACTTATTTGATCAGTCATAGAATACACAGAATTGCTAACCCACACTTCTGAGAAAAAAGAAGGCTATTAACTAGGGTTCTAACTATTATTAGTTTAGAGTTCTTTTCTGTTTAGCCTGAGAGTGTCCAGTCCAAATACAGTGTTCAAAAGTCACTTGAGTTTTATTTCCCACTTCAGTGTTGGTTCTCTTATTCATTTGAAATTTGGTTAGTTTGTTTTTGTACATTTTAGTTTTTCCCTCCATCTTTGTTGATTTTCTCTTTCTTTTTTTTTTGTTGTTGAATATATAAAACATTAACATGGTTCCAAAACACAGAAGGTATAGTCAAATGATTTCCATCCCTCCCCCTTCCTTGTATTCTATCCAACCCATCCCCACACATCCTCTGAGGGTAACCAATCTTTTTAGTCTCTAGTTTATCTTTCCTTTGTTTCCTTTTGCACAAATGAACATACACATATATGATTTCTTATTCCCCCTTTTTCATACAAAAAAAATAGCATACTGCAGATAATCTTTTGCACTTTGATATCTTCACTTAACAATATATCGTGGAAATCATATCAGTTCATAGAGATCTTATTCATTTTTTTCTTCTTTTAACAGCACCATATTACTCATATGTCTCATATATATGCATGTCAGTGGCCTCCAATATTTTTTAATTTTGTAAACGATGATGCTGTGAATAACTTTTATGTGTGTGTTTTTGTACTGTTGGAGGTTTATCTTCAGGGTAAATTCTTAGGAATGGGATTGCTAGGTTAAAAGAGTATGCGTGCATACACATGTATGTTTGAAATATATTTTGTGAAATTCTCCTCCATAAAGATTATACCAATTTGCATTCCCACTAGCAGTGTATAAGAGCGCAGTGTATACAGCCTGCCAACAAGGTGTGTGATTATATTCTTAATTTTTTCCAACCTGATTGGTGAGAGATGATATATCAGTGTAGTTTTAATTTGTATTTCTCTTATTATGAATGAGAAGAAACTTCTTTTCATATGTTTAAGGATCATCTTTATTTCCTTTTTTGGTACATTTTCTGCTCATGTCTTTTGTCCATTCTTCTATTGGATTTTGATCTATTTTTTGCCTAATTTTTATGAGTTACTTAAATATTAAGGATATAAGCCCTTTATCTGTGATACATGTTATAAATATTTTCTCCCAGGTTTTAATTGTCTTTTGACTTTGTTTATGATGTTACTTTTCCCATGCAAAGTTTTATGCAATCGAGTTTATCAATATTTTCTTTCATTCCATTTGATTTTGAGTTATAGTTAGAAAGCTTTTCTCTACACCCAGGTTAAAGAGGAATTCATTCATTTTTTTGTTTTTTAAATAGGACTTGTGTGGTTTCATTTTTTAATTTAGATCCCTGATCCATTTGGAATTTATTCTTGTGTGTGGTATGAGGTATGGGTCTAATTTTACCTTTTTTCCCCTTAAAGAGCTAACTAGTTTTTCCAGTAGTATTTATTTAAAAGTCCTTCAGCCCAGGTATTTTGATATGCCACCTTTATCACACACTAAAGTTTCATATGTATTTGGTTCTATTTCTGGACTTTCTTTTCTACTGGTCTATCTATTCATGTGTCCATACCCCACTGTTTAATTATAAAGGCTTTATAGTATGTTTCATGTCCAGTATGCCTAGTACCCCTTGTAGCGTTTTTCTTCCTTTCTTTCTTTCTTTTTTTAGTTTTTAAAAATTTTTCTGTTTTCCTGTCTATTCTTGTTTGTTTTTCCAAATGAAGTTTGGTATCAGCTTGTCAAGCTCCATAAAAAGTTGTTGGTATTTCATTCAGATCACATTACATTATAAATTAACTTAGAGATAACAGGCATCTTTATGATGTTAAATCATCCTAAGAACAAAGGCTATCTTTCCACTCACCAATCTAATTTAATTTAAAAAAAACTGGGTTCTAACTATGTTGGAGAGAGATGGGGAAGAGCCAAAGGTCATTGACCTTAATGGGAAGTCAATAGATAACGGCTAAAATTGGTAAGGCAAGGAATGGTACAGGCAGATTAGTTAGAAATACATAGATAAATGCCAAGGGAAAGAGCTACAAGAGTGAGAGGATTTTTCTTTTTTTAATTTTTTTTTTTGCTGTACGCCCTCTCACTGCTGTGGCCTCTCCTGTTGTGGAGCACAGGCTCCAGACGCGCAGGCTCAGCGGCCATGGCTCACGGGCCCAGCCGCTCTGCAGCATGTGGGATCTTCCCCGACTGGGGCACGAACCCGTCTCCCCTGCATTGGCAGGCGGACTCTCAACCACTGCGCCACCAGGGAAGCCCCCCCCCTTTTTTTTTAAGGAGGCTTTTAGTACATATATTAGTCAGGGTCCTGGTAGGAAACAGATGGCACACTCAATCAGAGTGATTGTGAATATTAGTAAAAGTGCTGTTTAGAGGTGTGGGTGGGTAAAAGGATATAAACAAGGCCTGGTGCAGCACCCTGCCACTAGCAGCAACAGGGAGCCATTACCACGCTTGGCCTAAAGAGTGACAGGAGGAAGGGACAATTTAAAGGAACCGAGTGAACTGTAGGAGAGGACAGCCCAATAGAAACCTTGGACTTGAGTTGAACATAGTTACTGCTCACTGCAGCATGACAGGTTGAGAGCATGACAAGGAGGGAATAATTATCATCTTACTCTTCTCCCACTCTTCCCAGTGCCTTCTAATAGCTGAACCAAAGCAGAAGGCAGAGGGCAAAGGCATATAATAAAACAATAAAATAATAATAAAAAACAACTTTAGTCAATGAATCTATGGTCTAAGGGAACATGATTCAAATAATTATAATAAAGGTTGAAAAGTGATAAATGCCTGAAGAGGGATCAAGAATATTCCTAGTAAGGGAATCCTGGAAGGGGACTTCCCTGGTGGTGCAGTGGTTAAGAATCCGCCTGCCAATGCAGGGGACCCGGGTTCAATCCCTGGTCTGGGAAGATCCCACATGCCGCAGAGCAACTAAGCCCATGTACCACAACTACTGAGCTTGCACTCTAGAGCCTGCGAACCATAACTACTGAGCCCGCGCGCCATAGCTACTGAAGCCTGCACGCCCTAGAGCCTGCGTGCCACAACTACTGAGCCTGCGTGCTGTACGCCTAGAGCCTGTGATCCGCCACAAGAGAAGCCCACGCAATGAGAAGCCCACGCACCGCAATGAAGAGTAGCCCCAGCTCACCACAACTAGAGAAAGCCCGCACACAGCAACAAAGACCCAAGGCGGCCAAAAATAAATAAAATTAAAAAAAAAATCCTGGAAGATTCTCTAGAGGGGGACATAAACGTTCAGTTCAAAACAGTCATGTCAGTAGAAACACCATGAGCCTCTTGTTTTACAGTTGAATATCACTATTGGTACAGTGGCCTCTCAAACTCATCCTGTAAGTGAACACTCCCTTCCTGCCCAGAGGCAATGGAAGTCTTTAGTTCATGGTTTCTAATTTATACTGCGTTTGGCTTCCTTGATGTTATACCCCTTCTCTATGCTCTTTGCCTCCTTGAATTGCACCCTGCTCCTCTGAGACAGGAAAGCATTGTGGGAAGTGCTATATTGAAATCAGTAGACCTAGAATTGAATTTCCTAACTTTCACTTACTAGCTGTGTGACCTTGATAAAGTTACTTAGCATCTCTGAGCCTCAATTCCACTTTGCAAAAGAAGAATAATACCTACGAGAATAATACCTACCTCATGGAATTGCTGTGAGTTAAAGATGCTATATGTCAAGTACCTGGCATGAGGCCTGTCACTCAGTAGATAGCAGGTTAGGGTGTTACTGCAGACTGTAGGCTCTCCATTTTCCCACTAGTTTCTTGACTTTGAGCCCTTTAGAGTCACTCCAATGGGAGTTGCTCTCCTGGCAGCTACTTGAAACGAAAGTTTCTGGACAGAGTTGGAAAGGACCTTAGTAGTAATCTGGTCCATCTTGCCAGCAAATGCAGGAGTTTCTGCCACAGGCTTCAGGGTGGATGACCACCCTGACTCTATCCACATTAACAGAGAGCTCAACACCATTGAGTTCTGAAGCTGCCTGTTAACAGAAGATTGGTTGATTGGAAGAAAGCTTTTCCTTGAATTGAGCTGAAATCACTTTCCCCACTAACTAGAGACTCAAAACAATCTAGAGCTAAAAGAAATCTGCAGGATCTTCAAGCGCACCAACTTATATTATGAATGAAGAATCTGAGGCTCAGGGAGGCAAGGCAACGCTATTCTTCGTGGTAATGGTTTGTGGAGCTACACAGAACCGTCTCCTCCCCTGCCCTTCAGTGTTATCAACCAGCAGGCCTCCCAGTTCTTTCAGAGCCTCTCCCCCAATCATTCAACATGCCCCCCCACTTTACCACTCTGATCACTCACCATTGCATATGCAAGTGTGTGATGCCCAGAACTAAATCTGATTCTTAGTGTGATCTGGTCCTAGCAGAGTGAAATGTGACTATCTGAGATCCCAGGCAACGGATGGCCATTAGACCTAGAAAGGCCAAGAACTGGACTTAGACAAAACCAGCAGGTCATTTAGAGAAATGAAGTTGGTTGTGGTTGCTCAGTTCTATTAGGCCCCCTTCACTGGACACTTAAAATTTGCCTGTGTGCTTCTGAAACGTCTGTGCCAGCTCCAAAGAAGGTGCTTAGGAATATTAATATAGATTTATTTATTATTTTATCAAAAGGAGAACGACTTTATTATTTAACATTATGATAGAGGAAAAATATTTTGATTAACATTCTTCTAGGCATCTCTTTATCCATACACACATGTATATTGGATTGGCCAAAAGGTTCACTCTGTTTTTTCCATAAGATGGCTCTAGTAACACTTAATTGTCTTTAACTTCATTTGAAACAATTTTGTTAGAGTCTTTGTGACAACTGTCCTATCAGCATGCATTTAAAAAAAGAATTATCAAAATGGGTGAATTTGTGTGTAGCCATTTTAATATTGAAGATGGAAGAAAAATGCAACATTTTTGGCATATTATGCTTTATTATTTCAAGAAAGGTAAAAATGCAACTGAAACACAAAAAAAAGATTTGTGCAGTATATGGAGAAGGTGCTGTGACTGATTGAACATGTCAAAAGTGGTTTGCGAAGTTTCACGCTGGAGATTCCTCACTGGACGATGCTCCACAGTCAGACCAGTTGAAGTTGATAGCGATCAAATCAAGACATTAACTGAGAACAATCAACGTTATACCACGCAGAGATAGCTGACATACTCAAAATATCCAAATCAAGCGCTGAAAATCATTTGTACCAGCTTGTTTATGTTCATCGCTTTGATGTTTGGGTTCCATATAAATTAAGTGAAAAAAACCTTGACCGTATTTCTGCGTGCGGTTCTCTACTTAAATGTAACGAAAACATTCTGTGTTTAAAACAAATTTTGACGGACAATGAAAAGTGGATACTGTACAATAATGTGGGATGGAAGAGATCATGGGACAAGCGAAGTTAACGACCACCAACCACACCAAGGACTGGTCTTTATCCAAAGAAGGTGTTGTGTATGTGGTAGGATTGGAAGGGAGTCCTCTATTATGAGCTCCTTCCAGAAAACCAAATGATTAATTCCAACAAGTACTGCCTCCAGTTAGACCAACTGAAAGCAGCACTTGACAAAAAGCATCCGGAATTAGTCAACAGAAAACACATAATCTTCCATCAGGATAATGCAAGACTGCATGTTTCTTTGATGACCAGGCAAAAACTGTTACAGCTTGGCTGGGAAGTTCTGATTCATCTGCCGTATTCACCAGATGTTGCACCTTTGGATTTCCATTTATTTAGGTCTTTACAAAATTATCTTAACGGAAAAAATTTCAATTCCCTGGAAGACTGTAAAAGGCACCTGGAACAGTTCTTTGCTCAAAAAGATAAGATGTTTCAGGAAGATTGAATTATGAAGTTGCCTGAAAAATGGCAGAAGGTAGTGGAACAAAAGGATAAATACGTTCAATAAAGTTCTTGGTGAAAATGAAAAATGTCTTTTATTTTTACTTAAAAGCCAAAGGCATTTTTTGGCCAACCAGATACATAAGTCATAAATGTATCGGAAACACACACATAATTTTATACAAGCCAATTTTGTACAACATACATGCCTGTTATTTTATAACATGCTTTTTCTTTTGTAGCATCCTTTTTCTTAATATTTTGTAGACATCTTTCTATATCAAAGAACATAAGTTCATATTCTTTATTTTATTGGAGTATAGTTGATTTACAATGTTGTATTAGTTTCAGATGTACAGCAAAGTGATTCAGTTATACATACACATATATTCTTTTTTTTCAGATTCTTATCCCATATAGGTTATTACAGAATATTGAGTAGAGTTCCCTGTGCTATACAGTAGGTCCTTGTTAGTTATCTATTTTATATATAGTAGTGTGTGTATGTTAATCCCGCGCTCCTAATTTATCCCTCCCCGCCACATTTCCCCTTTGGTAACCATAAGTTTGTTTTTGAAATCTGTGAGTCTGTTTCTATTTTGTAAATAAGTTCATTTATATCATTTTAAAATTAGATTCTACATATGAGTGATATCATATGATATTTGTCTTTGTCTGACTTACTTCACTTAGTATGATAATCTCTAGGTCCATCCATCTTGCTGCAAATAGCATTATTTTGGTGTTTTTTATGGCTGAGTAGTATCCCATTGTATATATGTACCACATCTTCTTTATCCAGTCCTCTGTTGGTGGACATTTCGGTTGCTTCCATGTCTTGGCTATTGTAAACAGTGCTGCAATGAACATTGGGATGCATGTATCTTTTCGAATTATGGTTTTCTCTGGATATATGCCCAGGAGTTGGATTGCTGAATCATATGGTAGTTCTATTTTTAGTTTTTTAAGGAACCTCCATACTGTTCTCCATAGTGGTTGTACCAATATAGATTTAATTTTAACCTTTTCTCTACCAAATACACAAAAAGCAAGGGGGGAAGTGGAGATAGGGGAGAGTGTCAAAGGAAGAAATAGACCTATTATCCCCAAACCAGAGTTGTTAATTAGCAGTTTTGCCCAAATAAAGTACTAAACTTATCATATGACTTTAAAATAAACCTAAGCAGAATTTCTAGAAGTCCAGCATTGTTGGTATTTTCTGGTAATGTTGATAGAGAAGGCACAATAGATATCTGCCTAGTACAAGGTAAAATAAAACTGGTGAGTCCTTTTGTTCAAAGCCAGAGAAATTACCTCTGGTTCTTACAACATTTCTGAGAAGAGGAAGGAGGCATGGCTGAAAACATTACTGTATTGTGCAACTGAATAATCCTCAGAGAAGTTATATGTTTTTGTGAAATTCCTATAGTCACCACCATATTGAACAAGATGCCATTTGCCACAATAATTTGTTTTAGGATCATTACCACATGTGGTAATTGGTTTTGGTTTTTTTTTTTTTCTTTGCGCTACGTGGGCCTCTCACTGGTGTGGCCTCTCCCGTTGCGGAGCACAGGCTCCAGACGCACAGGCTCAGCGGCCATGGCTCACGGGCCTAGCCACTCCGCGGCAAGTGGGATCTTCCCAGACCGGGACACGAAACTGTGTCCCCTGCATTGGCAGGCGGACCCTCAACCACTGCGCCACCAGGGAAGCCCTGGTAATTGGTTTTTGAGATTTTTTTTTCTAAATCTTAAAAAAGCAGTGACCACTGATATTATAATGGGTACATTCAATTCTGGTTTTAATGGGAGATATCTATTTTTATATCCTAGGCACCTCTAATTTTTTCACTTACTTATGTAGTCTTTTCCCTGTTTTAGGCAAATTGGATATATACCCTCCTGGATCATCTTTTTTTTAAAAAAATCACCCTCCTTTACATGAAAGACATTTTTCACAAGACCAGAAGTGGTCTTCAGAAGCAGCTGATCTGATTACCTGATTACTGTCAAAAAGAACAGCTATATAAGTACCATGCCAAAACAAAAATTGTGGCTTTTGTCAGAAGTTTGCCATTATTCAGATGGACAGTTTTAAATAACACACATGCAGCTGCTTATAAAATTTTTTTATCTTTGTTGCTGTTTTAAAAAAACAAATAACAGCTATTAGCAGCCTCCACCAGGTCAATGAAATAAATAGCTAACTCCTGCCACAGTCTCCAAGGGAATTTATCCTGGACTCATGCTGCACTCAGATGACTGAATGCAACAGGCAGGATGACATCCTGCAGGGATGCAGGGAGCATCTTTTTTACTGTGCTTCAGTCTGAAGAGGGAGAGTTTGTGAAGCTTCATAAAGTACCAATTTGGTTTTGGTTCAGTAAAGTAACTGTACTTTGTGGTTTAGTTTGAATTATTATTTTTTTAATTAATTATTTATTTTTGGCTGCGTTGGGTCTTTGTTGCTGCACACAGGCTTTCTCTAGCTGCGGTGAGCGGGGGCTACTCTTCGTTGCGGGGCATGGGCTTCTCATTGCGGTGGCTTCTCTTGTTGCGGAGCACAGGCTCTAGGCACGTGGGCTTCAGTAACTGCAGCACACGGGCTCAGTAGTTGTGGCTCACGGGCTCTAGAGCGCAGGCTCAGTAGTTGTGGCACAAGGTCTTAGTTGCTCTGAGGCATGTGGGATCTTCCCGGACCAGGGCTTGAACCCGTATCCCCTGCATTGGCAGGCGGATCCTTAACCACTGTGCCATCAGAGAAGTCCCTTGAATTATTTTTTAAAAGACTAGTTTATGAAATCTTATTGCTGTCTTAAATGTTATTTGTCTTACAGGCAAAACTTTTTTCTGTGATAAGGCACGATCAAATTAATAATGGAAGTCAGTGGGAAATCTGATTCAGTTTTAAAACTAGCATTATACCCAATTCTATTTAAGATTTTTCATCTGGTCTGTCTTTTCTGAGAGAAAGGAAGGAGGTAAGGTTGAGGGGGTAGTTACTGTATCTACAGGTTAATGATACTATTCACTCTAACAGTTCTCTGACTTTCTTAATCCAGCAGTAAAGAATTTTGAATTGTCCAACTCAGTTACTCCTAAAAACTGTTGCCCCAAACAAAAGGCACAAAGAACAGTGACAAAGATGCTGCTTTTGATAAGAGACCAAAGCAGGCTTTCTGAAGTAAGTTATTAACTCGTATCAGAAACAAAAGAATGGCCACCATCACGGGGTTAACGTAATTAGAAATAGAAAACCTGGAGTCCTTACTACTTCACTTTAATGAATTTGGGGCAATTCACTTAATCTCTGACTCTCAATTACCTGCTGAAGGCAGAATGCTGGTTCTAATCACCTGGTAAGGGTGTCTTTCAGTGGTAACATCTATTAGCAGAATTATTCTTGGGAAAGTAGCTGTCTTTGTTTCAGGAAATACCATCATAGGCCCCTAGGGCATAAGGGCTGGCTAGGGCTCAGGCAACCAAAAAGAACCAAAAGGCTGCACTTGCAGAAGCAGGAAATTAATTTTTCTTGGGGGCTGGGTTGGGGAGAAGGTGCTCTTTATAGGGTAGAGGAGTGAGAAGAGGAGGGGTTGGCTAGGAGATTGCCAGAGTAAAGGCCCTGCATGGGGTAAAAGCCAGTGAGAAACCTCCAGTAAGGAATGATCAAAAGGACATTTATGAACCAGGAAGCCTAAAATGTAATTTTAAGTGCTTTGTGGCTTAATGGGCAATGTGACCCTTCCCCAAGACCCACATGTCTTAGAGAACTTGAACACACTAATGGTCTGCGTGAGTGGAGGTTTGTTGGAAGAGGAGTAAGGAACCATATGGCCACATTGGGGAACAGAGATGGGCTTAGAAAAGCCAGCCAGAGCTGGGAGGCAGAAAGGCCCTCCGAACAATATACCCTCATAAATCAGCAGAAGGCTTGGTAGAGCTATGGACCTTGGCTGGGCACAGTGGAGCTTAAGCCCATCTGATCTAGAGATGACAGGGCTCGCAAAGCCCAGATGACATTTGGGTTAGCTGATTGGGGGGTGGGGGGGTGTCTATAGGCTGCTCTCTGAGCACCACTGCTAGCTTCATCTTCAGCGTTTTCACCCTCTACATCAGTGTCAGTTTAAGGGGTAATTTCAGAGTCTTGTAGGATCACCTCTGCGTGTCTCCAGTATTTTGACTAGAACACAGGCATTTCCCCCTAATATTTCTCCCTTCAATATGTTTCTTAAACCCCTCTATATTGTTCTTATGTTATTTTCTAGCTTGAACTCATTTTGTCTTTTTGTTTCTTTTCCTCTCTTAGAAGTGAATTGGCAGAAATTCTGCTTTATTTCCTGTTTTATCTTCCATTTGTCATTCAGATTTTTCTTTACCTGGAAATCTCTGAAGATTATTTGCAAGGTTTCCTTAGCCTTGCGGTTTGCTTTCTGTGAGCGCTATTCTATAGGACATCAATTTTTAGCATATTTAAAGAAAATTAGATCATCTTTCATATCCAAAAATTTCGTTGCTTCCTTCAACTTCACTTTTTAAAAGAAATTTATATTTAAGTGTTCCACATTTGTTCTATTCTGTGACAGTTTCACATTCTCACTCTAAGTGAAAACAATCACTTTGGAGTTTCATCTAAAAGCATTAACTCCTTCTAAAGATTATGCTAGTGTGAGAATAAATTAGTATAACCTGTCTGTCAAGAAATTTGGCAATATAGTACTTGTCAAGAGCCTTCAAAATGTTTCTACCCTTTGCCTCAGGGATCACATTTCTAGGAATCTTTCCACTGGAAATAATCATAAACGTGGTCAAAGATTTATGCATGTTTATTACAACATTACTTATTTGAGATAGTGACAGATTGAAAACAACCTGAGATACTGACAGATTGAAAACAACCTGAATGCCCAGCAAAAGGAAAATAAATTGTGACATCCATATGATAAAAATTATGCAGCATTTAAAAAAGTATGCTTTTTCCTGAACTGGCAGTCAGTTTAAAACATTTGGATAATCATTCTGAGTGTCCGTGACTTCCAAGATGGAAAGCCAGAATGGCTTGGGTCCCTTTAGGAATTTAACCCTGTCCATTGCCTATGAAAATAAGCCCAGAATGGGGAAGGGTCTTACCCCAGAGGCCCAGCTCCACAGTTTCTGTCTTTGCAAGCCCGGGGGACTTTATAATCCATATTTTTACCAAGGTTTCCACGTGGTTCTGACATGAGCACAGTCTGAGACATCCCCTCCTCTACCACCACCAGGACCTGAACTCTGACAGGAATTGAGGAGGGGAGGAGAAAAAATTTGTTCTTTCAAAAAATTTTTATGATCTGGCAAAACGCTATTTTGAAGTAGAATTTTTTTAAACATTATATTATTCCAAATTTGTGGGGAAAATTAATATATGCTTAGAAAAAATTAACACACCAAAATATTTACAGGGTTTAAATCTGGGTGATGGAATTGAGTATGATTTATGGGGAACCATGATTCAGAGAGATGAGGTAATTTTCTCAGGTTCTCATAGCCAGCAAAGTGCTGGAGTAAAGATCCAAACCCAAGGCTACTTGCTCATAAAGTCTGCTCTAATAGCTAGTGACTCTTACTTAACTTGGAAAACCATGTGTAAAAAACCCACAAATATGGTACTCTAAGTGTGATAGATTGAATTATTGGTCCCAATTATTCACTGTCCTGTAGGAGTATTTTACATTCACCCCTTGCTATGGCCTTATGATGGATAGAATGTATTCTGAGCACCTTGATTTTGGGCTTAGGCATATGACTTGCTTTGGCCAGTGGGTTGAGGGTGAAAATAATGAAAGGGAAGGCTTAAAATGGGCTGGAAAAATTGGGCCTTTTCTCTTTGTACTGCTACCTTTTGCCATGTGAATAGTATATTTTGAGTAAGCTCTGGTCCAAGGAGAATGAGAAATAGTGGACAAACATAGACCCAACCTTCTGATTAAAGCTTAAATTTCAGCCAATCTGAAAATACATAGTGAAAAATAAATGATTATGGTTTTAGGTTATTGGATTGTGGATTGTTATATTTTATGTAGAATTATTATGGCTGATTGATATGAAACATAAAGATGTTTGTATTAAGTAACAAAACTGAATCTCTTGATATGTCAGTATAAGTCCGAATTTGGTGATGCAAAGGTAGGGTCTACAGGTTCTCACCACCTGGTTAAAGGGTATAAAAAGGCCTTTTATTTAATGCAAACTGCCTCATCACTTGGTATGAGAACTAGTGTCAAATGAGGAGGGAGAAGTTCACATAGAAATGCATGGCATTCTGAGGAAAAAAGGAACACAAACCCCAAATCTCTCAAGTCTAGGGTTGGGAAAAACAATTGATGTGGGCCAGGCCAGAGTAGGGATGAACAAGGAAGAAAAGAGAAGAAATTCTTGTCTCCAGAATTTAGAAGGAAGTTCTTTTCTTTTGGGACATGGAAACACATTCTGCCCATCATGAGGCCACAGCAAGTGTGTGGATGTAAAGGGTAGAGGGTTCTAGGCTCAACAACCTTTGAGGATGGAGCTGGAAGGCTCTGAGACCAAGTCACCATGGGCACCTTGTGTGAGCTTTAGAGAACTATGACTTAGTCTGTGGACGGTACCTGTGGAGTCCAACCACTGATCCCACATTTATACCCTCCCCACCTTTTTTTTTTTTTTAACAGAAATGAGATCATACTTCTTTTAATCAGCTGTATTTTGCAGTATACCATGAACTGTTTTCCAAATCACTAAATATTCTTCTATAATTCAGTTTTTAATAAGTATAGAATGTTCTTTTCTGTGGCCCAGCATCCTAGGGCATCTGCTTACTTAGGATGAGAATTCAGACAGATAGAAATGTCTTCTCCCATGTTCTGTCCTCCACAATTTAAAATAAATGTTAACACTATGTCTTTTTTAAAATATGAATCTTTATTTAAAGCAAGCATATGCTAAATGAAACTTCCAGAAAGTAAATTAATTGTAGGAGAGAAAAATCAAAGAAAATAAAATATTAGGTAAACTATTTCAGCCAAAGCAATGAAAAAAGAAACAAATTTAAAGGAGTCTCTCTAAATATTCATTAATATTTAATAAGAAATATTTATGAACAAAAAAATATGAAACATGAAAATTTTACTTTTTTTTTCATAAGTCACAATCCTGATAATTATCCTAAGCATATGATTCAAAATAAGAATAGTCCAGGGCTTCCCTGGTGGCACAGTGGTTGAGTGTCCGCCTGCCGATGCAGGGGACACGGGTTTGTGCCCCGGTCGGGGAGGATCCCACATGACGCGGAGCGGCTTGGCCCGTGAGCCATGGCCGCTGAGCCTGCGCGTCCGGAGCCTGTGCTCTGCAACGGGAGAGGCCACAACAGTGAGAGGCCCGCGTACCGCAAAAAAAAAAAGAATAGTCCATAAGTGTTTGGTTGAGTAACTCCTAACAGACTCAATCTTCCCACAGATTACTATAAACTGGACAAAATACAAAAGCACAGAGATTTTGGAGAGGAGTCAACACTCAAGAAAAAAAGGGACATCAGGGTAAGTTATTCATTTTCAAAGCTTTTTGAATTAAGAGAAGACTCAGTCAGTACTGCATGGAGTAATTAAAACGGAGGGATGTTTGCTGTCTTTCTGGTGTAAAGCACCACAGGATAAAGTTGAAGGAAATCCCAGGTGCTGTAGAGGGGAGAGTGGAATCTCAGGAGGGAGAGAGTCACAGAGGGAGTACTCTTAATTCTGTGTATAAACTCTGGCCAAATCTCTGGTCGACTCCTGAACCACATACATATGCATCGGACAGACTTGAGCTAAGAACAAAAGAATTGAATTGACATTTGAGCAACCTTTCAAGAGATAGCATTTACAGTTCAAGTTCAGTCAAATTAGTTGCTGGTTAAAACACACACACTGTCTCTCAAAATATAACAAAATCCAGAATCTCTACAACATAGCATTTACAAGGTCCAGGATACAGTTTGAAGATCCATTCTCAAGGGAAAAGACAATCAACAGAGACCAATGGTGAGAAGACGCAAATGTTGAAATTAGCATACAGGGATTTAAAACTATTATAATTACGTTCAAGAAAGTAAAGAAAACATGATCACAATGAGTAAAACGATAAGGACTATAAAAAAGAACTAAATGGAAATTCTAGAACTGAAACATACAATATCTGAAATAAAAAATTCACTGGGTGGATTTGACAGTAAATTTTGGATAACAAAGACCCAGTGAGCTTGAATATCCAATCTGAAGAACAAAGAGAAAAAAATACTGAAAAATAAATAATATAGAGCTCCAAGGACTTATGGGACAATACAAAAAGTCCAATGTGTGTGTTGTCAGAGGAAAGAGAGAATGAGTAAACAATGTATTTTTTCCATATCCAGTGAAGATTTTTTTTTTTTTTTTTTTAATGGCTGTGTTGGGTCTTCGTTGCTGCGTGCGGTCTTTCTCTATTTGCGACGAGTGGGGGCTACGCTTCGTTGCAATGTGCATGGGCTTCTCATTGTAGTGGCTTCTCTTGTTGCGGAGCACGGGCTCTAGGCACGTGGGCTTCAGTAGTTGCGGCACGTGGGCTCAGTAGTTGTGGCTCATGGGCTCTAGCGTGCAGGTTTAGTAGTTATGGCACACGGGCTTAGTTGCTCCGCAGCATGTGGGATCTTCCTGGACCAGGGATTGGACCCGTGTCCCCTGCATTGGCAGGCGGATTCTTAACCACTATGCCACCAGGGAAGCCCATTTCATTTGTTATTGAATGAAAGATTCTTTAAATTCTGTAGTGCTTTACCATTTTCAGAAGTTTCACACACATGATTTTATATATTCCCATAATAACCCTTTTTTTCTCCCCTATGCTTATGTTGCTCCTCCCCCTTCCCTCTCCCCACTGTTAACCACTAATTTGTTGTTTATGTATGTCTGTTTCTTTTTTGTTTTATTCACTACTTTGTTGTATTTTTTGGATATTCCACATATAAGTGATATCATACAGTGTTTGTCTTTCTCTGTCTGACTTATTTCACTTAGCATAATGCCCTCCATATCCATCCATGTTGCTGCAGATGGCAAAATTTCATTCTTTTTTAATGGCTGAGTAGTATTACATCGTGTGTGTGTGTGTGTGTGTGTGTGTGTGTGTATAAAAAATGTCTTCTTATCTTTTAATTTTTTAATTTTTTTGGCCATGCCACATGGCATGCAGAACTTCCCCAACCAGGGATTGAATCCATGCCCCCTGCATTGGAAGCACGGAGTCTTAACCACTGGACCACCAAGGAAGTCCTACATCATGTCTTCTATATCCATTCATCTGTGGATGGGCCCAGGTTGCTTCCATATAGTGGCAATAATATGCTTGGAATAATGCTGCCATTAACTTTGGGGTGCATGTATCTTTTTGAATTAGTGTTTTTGATTTTATTCGGATATATACCCAGAAGTGGAATTGCTGGGTCATATGGTATTTCTATTTTTAGTTTTTTGCGAGACTGCCATACTGTTTTCCACAGTGGCTGCACCAACTCAAATTCCTACCAACAGTGTATGAGGGTTCCCTTTTCTCCACATCCTTGCCAACATTTGTTACTTGTGTTCTTTTTTTTTTTTTTTTTTTGGTACGCGGGCCTCTCACTGTTGTGATCTCTCCCGTTGCGGAGCACAGGCTCCGGACGCGCAGGCCCAGCGGCCATGGCTCACGGGCCCAGCCGCTCCACGGCATGTGGGATCCTTCCAGACCAGGGCACGAACCCATGTCCCCTGCATCGGCAGGCGGACTCTCAACCACTGCGCCACCAGGGAAGCCCGTTACTTGTGTTCTTTTTGATAATAGCGATTCTGACAGGTGTGAAGTGATACCTCATTGTGGTCTTTTTTTTTTTTTGTAGCTTATTTTATACATAATAGTTTGTACCTCTTAATCTGCTACTGCAATATCACCCCTCCCTCATTGTTGTCTTGATTTGCATTTTTCTGATGATTAGCCATGTTGAACATCTTTTCATGTGCCTGTTGGCCATCTGTATTTCCTCTTTGGAAAAATGTCTATTCAATTCTTCTGCCCATTTGTTAATTGGGTTGTTTGGTTTTTTCGATTTGAGTTGTATGAGCTGTTTATATGTGTTGGATTTTAACCCCTTATTGGTCATATCATTTGCAAATATTTTCTCCCATTCAATAGGTTGACTTTTTGTTTTGGTGATGGTTTCCTTTGCTGTGCAAAAGCTTTTAAGTTTAATTAGGTCCCATTTGTTTCTTTTTGTTTTTATTTCTCTTGCTTTAGGAGATGGATCCAAAAATAAATTGCTTTGATTTATGTCAGAGTGTTCTACCTATGTTTTTCTCTAGGAGTTTTATAGTATCCAGCCTTACATTTAGGTCTTTAATCCATTTTGAGTTTATTTTTGTATGTGGTGTTAGAGAATGTTCTAATTTTATTCTTTTACATGTAGCTGTATGATTTTCCTAGTACCACTTATTGAAGAGACTGTTTTTTCTCCATTGTATATTCTTTCCTCCTTTGTCATAGATGAATTGATCATAAATGTATCAGTTTAATTCTGGGCTCTTTATCCAGTTCCATTGATATATGTGTCTGCTTTTGTGCCAGTACCATACTCTTTTCATTATTGTAGCTTTATAGTATAGTCTGAAATCAGGGCACATGATTCCTCAAGCTCTGTTCTTCTTTCTCAAGATTGTTTTGTTGGGAATTCCCTGGTAGTTCAGTGGTTAAGATGTGACACTTTCACTGCCGTGGGCCCAAGTTAAATCCCTGGTTAGGGAACTAAGATCCCACAAGCCATGCAGCGTGGCCAAAAAAAAAAAAAAAAAGTACAAGATTGTTTTGGCTATTCAGGGTCTTTTGTGTTTCTAGACAAATTTTAAAAATTTTTGTTTTAGTTCTGTGAAAAATGCCATTGGTAATTTGATAGGGGTTACATTGAATTTGTAGATTGTCTTGGGTAGTATGGTCATCTTAACAATATTTATTCTTCCAATCCAAGAACATGGTATATCTTTACATCTGTTTATGTCATCTTCAGTTTCTTTCACCAGTGTCTTACAGTTTTTGGAGTACAGGTCTTTTGCCTTTTTAGGTAGGTTTACTCCTAGGTATTTTATTCTTTTTGATGTGTTGGTAAATGGGATTGTTTCCTTAATTTCTCTTTCTGATACTTCGTTGTTAGTGTATAGAAATGTAACAGGTTTCTGTATATTAATTTTTATCCTGCAACTTTACCACATTCATTGATGAGCTTTATTAGTTTTCTGGTGGCATTTAAAAAATTTTCTACGTATAGTATTGTGTCATCTGCAATCAGTGACAGTTTTACTTCTTCCCTTCTAATTTGGATTCGTTTTATTTCTTTTTTTCCTCACTGATTGCTGTGGCTAGGACTTCCAAAACTATGTTGACTAAAAGTGGTGACAGTGGGCATCCTTGTCTTGTACCTGATCTTAGCAGAAATGCTTTCAGATTTTCACCATTGAGTCTGATGTTAGCTGTGGGTTTGTCATAAATGGCCTTTTTTTATGTTGAAGTATGTTCCCTCTATGCCTGCTTTCTGGAGAGTTTTTATCATAAGTGGATGTTGAATTTTATCAGAAGCTCTTTCTGCATCTATTGAGATGATCATACGGTTTTTATTCTTTAATTTGTTTATCTGGTGTATCACATTGATTGATTTGCAGATATTGAAAAATCCTTGCATCCCTGGGATAAATCCCACTTGATCATGGTGTATGATCCTTTTAATGTTTTAATGTATTCCTATATTAATCATTGCATATAATCCTTTTAATGTATTAATATATTCCTATATTTGGTGAAAGATATACATTTACAGATGAAGGAAAGTCAGTGAAATGAAATAGGGTAGACATAAAGAAAACCATGCTTAGAAACATTGTAGTCAAACTGCTGAAAAAAGATAAAGGGGAAATTTTATCTTTAAAAGACAAAAATATGTCTGACCTATTTCATTTAGCATAATGCCCTCAAGGTCTATCCATGTTGTTGCAAATGGCAAGATTGCATTCTTTTTATGGCTGAATAATATTCCCCTTTGTGTGTGCGAATGAGTGAGTGAGTGTGTGTGTGTGTGTGTGTGTGTGTATACATGCACACCACTTTTTCTTTATCCATTCATCCATCAATGGATATTTAGGTTGTTTCCATGTATTGGCTATTATATATAATGCTGCAAGGAAAATGGGGTGCAGGTATCTTTTCAAGATAGTGACTTAGTTTTCTTTGGATAAATACCCAGAAGTAGAATTGGATCATATGGTAGTTCATTGGATCATATGGTAGTTCTATTTAACATTTTGAGGATCCTGCATACATACTGTTTTACATAGTGGCTACACCAATTTACATTCTTATCAACAGTGCACAAGGGTTCCCTTTTATTCACATCCTTGCCAACACTTGTTATTTCTTGTCTTTTTGATAATAGCTATACTAATAGGTATGAGATGATATCTTATGTGGTTTTGATTTGCATTTCCCTGATGATTAGTGATGTTGAGCACCTTTTCATGTACCTGTTGGCCATTTGTATATCTTCTTTGGAAAAATGTCTATTCAGCTCCTCTGCCCATTTTAAAATCAGATAGTCTTTTTGCTATTGAGCTGTATGAGTTCTTTATGTATTTTGGATATTAACCCTTTATCAGATATATGATTTTCAAAAATTTTCTCCCATTCCATAGGTTGCCTTTTCATTTTGTTAATGGTTTCCTTCACTGTATAGAACCTTTTAAATCCATTTTGAGTTGATTTTTGGGTGGGGTGTAAGATAGGGGTTCAGTTTTATTCTTTGACATGTGACTGTCTAGTTTTCCCAACACCATTTGTTGAGGAACTACCCTTTCTCCAATGTGTATTTTTACTTCTTTTGTTGTAAATTAATTTACCATGTATTTCTGGGCTCTCTATTCTTTCCGTTGATCAATGGGATCTGTTTTTATGCCAACATCATACTGTTTTGATTACTATACCTTTGTAATATAATTTGAAATCTGGAATGTGGTGCCTCCAGCTTTGATCTTCTTTCTCAAGATTGCGTTGGCCGTTCAGAGTCTTTTGTGGTTCCATACAAATATTAGGATTATTTCTTCTATTTCTGTAAAAACTGCCATTGGAATTTTGATAGGGATTGCATTAAATCTGTAGATTACTTTGGGTAGTGTGAACATTTTAACAATATTAATTCCTCTAATTCATGAGAATGGAATATCTTTCCATTTATTTATGTCTTCTTCAATACTTAAGGGTGCCTTCAGTAATCCCCAGAACAAGCACTAATAAATGATGCAGAAAATATAGTGAAAAAGTCAGTAGGTTAAAAGTATTCAAATATCTAAAAGAAAAGGAGGAACATAGAAACATCAAACTGAAGGAATTAACAAAAAGTAGACCCTTCCTTGGTTTCCCTTTGCTCCAGCACAAAATCCATGAGACCTCCATGGCCTGGACCTGCCAACTTTGCTAGACTTATTTCTCCAGCCCACTAGCATTCTCCATATTTAGCTTTCTCCTCTTCCCTTCTTGCTCCCTCTCCTGCCATCTCCCTCTCTTGTCATCTGCCAGGGATACCTTTCCCACAGTCCTTCACTAGGCTAACTCCTTCTCATTCTTCAGGTCTCAGCAAGGTGACACTTCCTTCAGAAAGCCTTTCTGGGCCAGTTTCTCCCTCCTGTGTGGTGGTCCCTTGCACTCCAAACATCCTTCATTAATTCACTCACCTAGCTTCTCTGAAATTTTTGGTCCATTACTTCTGTTTCCCTAGACTGAACTCCATGAGGGCAGGGACATGGCCTGTTTTGCTCACCATTCTATCCATGGCCTGGCTTAGTGCCAGCACAGAGTAAATGCTTAGTAAACATTTGACAAGTGGCTAAAAGAGTGACTAAATGAATGAGTAGAGAAGGAAGATACTGAGAGGGAGAGAGTTCCTATGCTGGGGAGATGCTATCACAAAAATATTGCAGCAAGGGGAGCTGAGGGAACAAGCCGGTCAGAAGCACTGAAGCAGCATTTCCTGGCATGAAAGAAGACCAAGGTGTATTATTGAATGGAAAAAGTACAGAACAGTGTGGGGAGTTTGCTGTCATTTGTGTCATATAGGCATAGTGTACTTCTTGAAAGGATGTACAAGAAGTCTGTAACAGTGAGTTTCATTGTGGAAGAAGGAAAATCTTTTCGGTTTGTACAATGTTCATGTATTGTTCATAAAATCAAAAACAAAAAATAGATTATGGCATAAAGACTTTATGTGTAGTACTAGCCACATTTGGAAAAAATAAAAAAGAATCTCCATGCCTCTATTGGAATTCTCCAGAGAAATAGAACTGAGAGAGAAAGGGGGCGGGGAGGGAGAGGGAGAGACAGAGAGAGAGAATGTGTGTGTGTGTGTGTGTGTGTGTGTTTGTGTGTGTGTGTGTGTGTAAAGAGATTTATTATAAGGAATTGGCTCATGCAGTTATGGAAGCTGACACGTCCCAAAATCTGCAGAGCGAGTTGGCAAGCTGTAGACCCAGGAAGAGCTGAAGTTTCAGTTTGAGTCTGAAGGCAGGAAAAAGGCAAAGTCCTAGTTCAAAGTCAGTCAGGCAGATGGAATACTCTCTTACTTAGGGTAGGGTCAGCCTTTTTGTTCTATTCAGGCCTTCAACAGATTGGATGAGGCCCACGTACATTAGAGAGGGCAGTCTGTTTTAGTCTGTTGACCAATTGAAATGTTAATCTCATCCAAGCACATTAACACTCAAAATAATATTTGAGCAAGTATCTGGGCACTCTATGGCCCCGTCAAGTTGACACATAAAATTAACCATCACAATGTCCTACAATAGGGTAGTGGAATATAATGCAGCAATTAAAGTGTAAATTTTGAAGCTTAGAGAAAGTGAATATGGTAGGAAGCTAAATGGAAAAGTAAAACACAGAATACTAGATTGTACCTACAATTGTGACTATAAAAAATGTGCACACATGTATTAAAAATGGAAGCAAATAGGAAGAAATAAAAAGAGCTTTTGTGCTCTGCTGGTGAGTTTATGGGAAATAATTTCCCTTAAATTTTTCCTTTAATTTTTTAATAATATAATTGTTAAAAATTCAAAAAAACAGGAATCCTAGGTGTAGCAGTTTATAGGAAGATGGAGCAGTAATAAGAAACAGTGCCTGACACATTGCACTCAATAACTAATGAATGAATGAATAATAGCTACCATTGTCTTCACTTTGGTTCCCCAGTAGCAGATCATGAGACAAGGATTTGAGTGCCAAAGTAGTTTATATGGGAGGTGATCACTGGGAGGGGCATAGAGAAGTGAGACTGAGAAGGGAAAGAAGCCAATATAGGGTGCTTTAATAAGAAGGTACCACTGAGAGCAACTGAGTCACAGTCCATGGGGGACCTCTAGGAGAATATATAATATAGGCTTCAGTTTGTCCTAGGGAAAAAGAAAGAAGTTTTAATATATCAATTCCTATTGATCGTTGGTTGAAAGGCCTGCTTCTGGGGGCATGAACTTCTTGGCATTTCCAGCCTGCCCCAAGCAAGAGTTGGCAAGAGAAAGCCCTCAGGTAGAGAGTCACAAGTGCTTGCAGTGAGAAGCTGTTGGTTGCATGGGAACAATGAGTGCTGAAGACACACGGGTAGGGCACGACAACATTTACAAAGTTGACTATTAATTGAGTACCTACTATGATTCAGGCACTTAGAGAACATTTTCTCTAATCCACAGAACAAGTTTACACGGGGATTATCATTAGTTCCATGTTTCAGGTGAAGAAACTGAAGCTCAGAGCGGTTGTGGCTTAAAGTCATACAGGGCAAGGTACAGAATCAAGTACTGGACCTGTAAGCCTAAGATTATGTTCACACCCTCTCGCTACCTCCCAGTAAACTCAGCACTGGAAACTTCCTAGATAAACTCACCAAAAATGTAAAATAGTGACACTTCAAAGGTAACAATTCACTAAGATCAGCTTCAAAACAGCACAACTATCTGGATCCAGTTCTGCAATCAGTAAGTACTGAAATGTCTAAGAGAAAGAGGAAGTCAGCATGGGACAGAGCGCATCTACGATGGTAGGAGCACTGTTACTAGCTAAGACTCAGGCCACTGTCAATAAGCCTGCACATACTACTTTCTGCGAGATTAAAGAAGAAATCATGACTATGGAAGGAAATTTATAGATGCTATTAGAAAAGCAAATCTGCTTTTGTCACTCCCTCCCTCAGAATCCTTCAGTGATTCCCAGTTGCCTTCAGTATTATTCTTTTGTTTGTTTGTTTTCTGGACTCACCGTGCAGCTTGTGGAATCTGCGTCTCCCACGCATGCCCTCGGCAGTAAGAGCACGGAGTCCTAACCACTGAACCACCAGGAAACTCTCCAGTGTTATTTTTTTTTGTAGAGCTTACAAGTACTTTAAGATTTGGCCCTGCCAACTTCTCCGTGCTCACTTCTACCGCTCGCTCACAGCCATGTAAAACCACTTGTAGTCCTCAAACTAGCCCAGCTCTGTCACACCCCTGACCATTTATGAGGGCTGTTCCTACACCCTAGAATTCTCTTTTCCACCTGGCTAATTCCTACTCATTATTCAAGGCTCAGTCACTAGCTCTTATAGTAAAGTTTCTCAAACTTTTAAAAAACCATACCCCTGGACTTCCCTGGTGGTCCATTGGTTAAGAATCCACCTACCTATGTAGGGCACATGGGTTCAATCCCTGGTCTGGTAAGCTCCCACGTGCCATGGGTCAACTAAGTCTGTGCACCATAACTACTGAGCCTGTGCACCACAACGACTGAGCCCACATGCCACAATTACTGAAGCCCGCATGCTCGGAGGCCCGCATGCTACAACTACGCCCGTGCGCTTAGAACCCATGCTCCACAACAAGAGAAGCCACCGCAATGAGAAGCCCACGCACTGCAACAAAGAGTAGCCCCTGCTGGCTGCAACCAGAGAAAGCCTGCACTCAGCAACAAAGACCCAGCACAGCCAAAAAAAAAAAAAAAAAAAAAAATACCCCTATGTGATATATATAAACATCCTATAAACATCCCATACCAGCCTTCCCTGACACTCTGATGATTCCCCTTTGAGAGTTGCTGATATGCAGAATATATAATCTATCTTCTGAATATCTCTACCATCTGTGGTGATTTTATATTTACTTCTTGTAGTTTGAATTATGAAAACAATAGTTTTTTTCACTTTTCTAAATATAAAATAGCCTTATAATATTGAATATATTTTTTCAGACTTTGCTCTTCAATTCAGAAATTCCCCTCAGCAGCTTCTGTACTCCTTCCTCCTACCCACCCCAAGATGGGAATTACTATTCTATGGGAAATTTTTCAAGATGCCAGCCTAGGCTAGGTGGCACCTCTCTGTTCACAAAGTATCTTAAATATACCCCCTTTGTATTAACCCTTTCACACTATATTGAAAGTGTTGATTTAACTGTGAGTTTTCCACTGAGTCCTGTATTTAGAGGCAGTAAATACATATTGAGGCTCTACCAAGTTCCAGGCACTGTCTTAGTTATGTGAGTAGTATTATCATCCTTGGGAGGAAAAAGAGGACAAGGGGCTATATAATTTATCAAGTAAGGTTCCAACTAGTAAGTGATAAAGCTACAATTCTAGGTGTGATGTGCCTGACAGCAGAGCCTATGCTCCTTCACTAAAGTGCATTTCCTGTCTGAGGCAAAGCTGTGTCTGAGTTCTGTGTCCATGTGCTCAGAACAGTGCCTGAAACCAGTAGGCCTATAATATTTGGGGGGGAGGGGGTGAACAAATGAGCCAAAGACATCAAGAAAAGTAATAAAAATGCAAATGGGAATGTCACTGAGCAAATAAGTGATCAAGAAAGAAGACCAGGACTTCCCTGGCAGTGCAGTGGTTAAGAATCCACCTGCCAATGCAGGGGACATGGGTTTGAGACCTGGTCCGGGAAGATCCCACATGCTGCAGAGCAACTAAGCCTGCGTGCCACAACTACTGAGCCCGTGTGCCACGACTACTGAAGCCTGCGTGCCTAGAGCCTGTGCTCTGCAACAAGACAAGCCACCGCAATGAGAAGCTCACGCATTGCAACCAAGAGTAGTCCCTGCTCTCCACAACTAGAGAAAGCCCATGTGCTGCAACGAAGACCCAAGGCAGCCAAAAATTAATTAATTAATTAATTTAAAAATCTGCCTGCCAATGCAGGGGACACAGGTTCAATCCCTGGTCTGGGAAGATCCCACATGCCATGGAGCAACTAAGCCTGCTAGCCACAACTACTGAGCCCACATGCCACAACTACTGAAGCCCGCATGCCTAGGGCCCGTGCTCTGCAACAAGAGAAGCCACCGCAATGAGAAGCCCATGCACTGCAACAACTAGAGAAAGCCCACACACTGCAATGAAGACCCAACACAGCCAAAAATTAATTAATTAATTTTAAAAAAAAAAAAAAGAAGGAAGACCAACCCAGAAACCTCTATCTCAGGGCGTTTACACACAAAAAAAAATAAAAAAGGAAACAACACAAAAAACAATGCAAGAAAAACTAAAAGACCTAGAACATAGGTGAGAAAGGTTTAAGTAAAGACGATATGGAGTCTATAGGAAATAGAGAAGGCTAACAATGTGGAAATCATCATCAGGGAATAAGTAAGAAAATGTAGCTGAATAGATGAATATTGTGGCATTCTTTGTGTGAGTATTTGTTTACTCTCTCTCTCTCCACTTTTAATCAGCTCCATGAGGGTAGGAATCATATCTCTCTTGTTTCTCATATCTTCAGTGCTTAAAACAGTGCTTGATGTAAGGTTGGTGCTCAGTCGTTTGTTGAATGAATAAAAGAAAGCTGAGCATGAATAATGAGAAGACATAAAATCCATTCAAAAATCATCAGAGACAGCCACCTGTGGTGGTTCTGAAATATTGCCCCAAGAGGTAGCATTTATGCTCTTGAATCTGGGGAGGGTTTGTAAGTTCTTCAATCACAGAGTCTGACAGAAGTGACACTGGGTAACTTCTAAGGCCAGGTCATGAAATTGACAGAGGTTATCCTAGAATGCTCACTCTCTGTGTGCTCCCTCTCAGAGCCCAGTCATCATGCTGTGAGGAACCCATGCTATATGGAGAGGCCACATGTAATCACTCCAGCTGACAGATCCCATTGAGCCCAGCCCCAAGTCATCCCAGCCAGGTACCAGACATACGAGTACAGAAACCCCCAGATGACTCATCTTCCAGCCATGTGAGTCTCCTCTCACTGCGGCCCCAGACATTGTGAAGCAGACAAGCCATCTCTGCTGGGCCCTCTCTGAATTACTGACCCACAGAATCCATAAGCATAATAAAATAATTGCAGTTTCATGCAGCAATTGAATAATCAGAACAATATCCATCCACACCTTTTCAAGATATCTCTTTGTCAGGTGTTTAAAGAAAAAAAAAGGTAGGGTTTTATGAGTTGCAAGCAGAAAAGGAGAAATAACTTTTAGAGACCAAATGATAAGAATGACTTTAAGACCTGTCCCTGAGGACTTCCCTGGTGGCATAGTGGTTAAGAATCCGCCTGCCAGTGCAGGGGACACGGGTTCAATTCCTGGTCCAGGAAGATCCCACATGCCTCAGAGCAACTAAGCCTGTGCGTCACAACTACTGAGCCTGCTCTCTAGAGCCCGTGCTCAACAACTACTGAGCCCACATGCCACAACTACTGAAGCTCACATGCCTAGAGCCCAACAAGAGAAGCCACTGCAATGAGAAGCCCGTGCAGCTCAGTGAAGAGTAACCCCCACTTGACACAACTAGGGAAAGCCTGCACCGAGTAATGAAGACCCAACACAGCCATAAATAAATAAATAAAATTGATTCTTTAAAAAAAAACCAAAAACCTGTCCCTGAGATGCTGAATAAGAGGAAAGCTAGCAGAACTAAGTTATTGCCTAGTCATGTTGACTTTTCTCTTTGAAGGAAGAAGAAAACCGTGTCATGATCTACAAAATCAGTCACACTCAGAATTTCCATCCTATCCCTGAACTGTAAAAATCACTGTAAGGCGGTGGCAATCAAAAACCACGGACATGGAGAATAAAGACAAAGATACAGAGACTCAGGAGTTAACTGAATTTAAACATTAAGAAGCAGGGTGGGGGGACTTTAATAATGTAAATATAACCCAGCCTAAGGCAGTGTTTTTCAAATTGCCGGCCACAATCCATTAGTAGGTTATGAAATCAAGTTAGTGGCTCTCAACCAGCTCTTTATTTTTAAATGAAATAGAATATACTAGAATATAATGGAATAGAAAACATCGGAGTTCATCATACGGGCGCTTAGCAAAAACTGTGCATATTGCACCAGTCTTCTGCCCAGTTGCAATGAGTGGGCATAGAGAGAGGGGTGTGACGAACATATGAACCGGTTAGGACCAGGTCGTTTGCTCTTTTGTTCCATGGTATACAATGGCCAATTTGACTATCATCATAATGGGAGGATTAACATACAGTTGCAGGTATGGTTGAAGCAAAGTTTAGTATAATTTTATTGCTGTTGGCAAAATTGTTTATACTTTTTAGTGAATTTTAGGTAAAACTTTTGTGTGTCTTTCAGAAAAAGGCATCATTATCAATGCAACATATTTGAAGTTTGTGACAACTGTAACATTTTAACTGAACTTGTATAAAATGCTATAAAATTGATTAATAGTAAAAAATGATGAAATGAAAAATATAGAGGCAAATTCAAGTTTAACTGATGGACATAATGGTCAATGGATCAGGATTACGTGCAGCTCTCTTAAGAATTGCACTAGTTTTTCTGTAGATCATCCACATCATCAAAGTTGGAGGCTTGGAGTGGGTGAGAGACCAACACAGGTTCCCTGGAGACATAGACAAAGGTTCCAGGTTGTTTTTGCTCTTCCTAACCATCAGCCTCCCTGATGTCAGGCCCAGCACCAGATGAAGGGGCAACTGACTTACACAGAGTGCTTAACCAGCCCTTCCAGTTATGTCAAGTCTAAGTCTTATAATAAATCCTTATATCACACAAAGTCATTTTGATTTTCTAATTGAACCCTAACAGATATCCCTCCCCTGTTTCTTTTCTTTTTTTCCCTAGCAATTCAGTTATTCTGCAGAATTTTCCTCCGTCTGGATTTTGGATTTTGTTGATTGTGCCCTTGTAGTGTTGTTTACCCTTTCTCTGTCTCCTTTATTTCCTGTAAATTGGTAGTTCTGGAGGCTTGATCAGATTAAGGTTCAGTTTTTTTAAGGGGAGGAGCAAGATGTAAATAGCAGTTGTATATTTCTATCAGGAAGTGTATAATAGCTGGTTTTCTTTCTTCATGTGGTGTTAGCAGTCATTGGTGATCAATACCAAGATCCATTATATCGTTGTCTGCAAAATGGAAATATTATATCATTCTTCTTTATTTATTAGCTGGAGTACATCTATAAAGAAACTTATCAGCTGTTTATTTACACTGAGGTACAATTTGTGTAGGAAAAGTAGGGATAAATGCTTTCTCTTTTTTCCCTTTTTAATTACGAGATTTAAAAATAATGAATTGGTTCCCTAGCATCTTCCAAAGGTGACCAATGAGTTTTGTTTTGTTTTTTTAAGGATTATTATGAACTCGTGAACATATTTGGGGTATTTCAAATAACTGCATTTACTATTCTCATGGACAATTTGGGCAATTGGGAAACTGTCCCATTTTGGGACAGTGGTGCCTTTGATGGCTTTCTGATTTCCTGACATGTTTCAGGCTCAATTCACATATTTCCTGCCCCAGATATGGAATCAATCATTTCTCCAAAGAGCTCTGGTTTCTTTAAGTGTGAAATGGATTTTGGATACCACAGTCTGGGTAGGGTGCTCACTAATGCTTGATTAGGCCTTTCCAATGGATATACCTAGGAGATACTTTTATTTTTTTTGGCCTTGCCGCGAGGCTTGCAGGATCTTAGTTCGCCATCCAGGGATTGAACCTGGGCCTCGGCAGTGAAAGCGTGGGGTCCTAACCACTGCCAGGGAATTCCCAAGAAGATACTTTTTTTTTTTTTTGGCTGCGTGGGTCTTCGTTGCTGCTCGCAGGTTTTCTCTAGTTGCGGCAAGCAGGGGCTACTCTTGGTTGCGGTGTGCGGGCTTCTCATTGCGGTGGCTTCTCTTGTTGTGGAGCACGGGTTCTAGGCAGGCGGGCTTCAGTAGCTGTGGCACGTGGTCTCAGTAGTTGTGGCGCACGGGCTTAGTTGCTCCGCGGCATGTGGGATCTTCCTGGACCGGGGCTTGAACCTGTGTCCCCTGCATTGGCAGGCAGATTGTTAACCACTGCGCCACCAGGGAAGTCCCAGAGATACTTTTTTTAATGACAAAATACATCGTGAGTTTATAGTGATACTTCCAATTCAAATTCAGGACTACAGGATTTTTATATAACCTTGTCTACCTTAATCTATTTCTCCTTTTTCTCACACTGAAAAACCAACATAATCACTCTTTTGCTTTATCCCACAACACACATGCAACCGTCTTAAAATAACAGTACTGACACTAACACAAACATTATGATTAATGAAAACAGTTTAAGGTTTTTTTTTTTCTTTTTCTTTTTTGTCCTAAGGGTATATCCCATTAAGAATATACACTCAGATTACAACGTGTTAAACTCATTTGAAACAATTCATATCTGTGTGGTTGTACCACCAACTCAATATACAGTTAGGTTTATTTATTTCATTTTGCTTTTGTTTTTAGGATTTGCTTTTTTAAATTATATATTTTCTAATTATGTAAAATGTTTACATGATCTCATAGGCAAATTTATCAAACAAGATATAGTCAGAAAGGTTTAGCTTCTATCCGTGCTTCCTTTGTCCTTTTCGTCCCTCTAAAATACCATGCACACTTTTTTTGGTTGCTTTTTTGTTTATTAATATGTCCTGGGTGTTACTGCATAGCAATAGTAAATGTAGTCTTCATCTCTTTTTACATTTGCGTGGTGTTCCATTGTATGTATATACTCTAATTCCACCAGTTCCCTCTTAATGGATATCTGGGTTATTTCTAGTTTTTTGTTATTATAAATAATTAAATAATTGACCTTTAAAAGTATTTTGTTTAAATATTTGAACTACCCATACCCAGGTTTGTTGGTTGTCATCAGGGAAAGTACTAAGCATGTTATATGAACCTAGAAACAAGATTTACATTTTTCAAGTCCCAGTCTTTCCCAATTTTTGTTTTTATACTATTTATTTGTCACTTCTCCATATTATATTTAAATATTAATAATAATTAATATAAACTGTTATATTGATACTCTTTCTTTATTATTCATAGCAAGAATATATGCAATTTTTGTTTCTTATATACATTTGTATTAGATCACAGTGTAAAAATGTGTTTCTTACTGTGAATCACAGGCAAAAAAGGCATGTAATCAAAAGAGGATGGATTATACATTAGTATTGATAATTGAGGGTTTTTAAAAAATTCCTCAGCCCCAGCTTTTCTGAAGCTAGAGACACCAGCCTTCACACTGCAAGAGATCTTGTCCTCTGCTTTGGCTCCAGGCTGGGTGCACTGATGTCAGCCCTCCCAGTCTCATGCACTTCTCCCTACCTTGGGCTCTGATAGCCTGGCTGTTGCAGCCTCTTGACATCACTACTCTTGTCATCCATTTCATCTAGTCATCTCTGTAGCTGATGAAGTAGAGGAAGGCCCTGTCCCACAAGGTTTAAAATCTTTTGAAGGGATGGTAAGACCCCACAGTCTCACCCCTTTGTTTCTGGTTATAACACTTCATTAAACCATTCACCTCGCCTACCCTTAAAAATGTTCTCTGTCAAAGACATTCTCCACTAGCTATCACCGAATCTTTTTCTTGCCCTTCATAGCCAAATGTTATTATCTCCACCTCCTCACATCCCATGGATTTGACAGCCCACTGCAGTTTCTTCTGCTTCTACCGTTCCATCTGAACGAACACTTGCCATGGTCACCAAAGACTTCATAGCTGGCAAACTACAGTGCTTTCCAGTTGTCATCCAACTTGAATGCTGTCTGCAACATATGGCATTGTTTATTTTTATTTTTATTATTTTTTAATTTTTTAAAGAAAGGGTTTGGGATTTTATTTATTTATTTATTTATTTTTGGCTGCGTTGTGTTTTTGTTGCTGCAAGCGGGCTTTCTCTAGTTGTGATGAGCAGGGGCTACTCTCTGTTGCAGTGCGCAGGCTTCTCATTGTGGTGGCTTCTCTTGTTGTGGAGCATGGGCTCTAGGCCTGCAGGCTTCAGTAGGTGTGGCACGTGGGCTCAGTAGTTGTGGCTCGCAGGCTCTAGAGCACAGGCTCAGTAGTTGTGGCACATGGGCTTAGTTGCAACATGGCATGTGGGATCTTCCTGGACCAGGGCTCGAACCCGTGTCCCCTGCATTGGCAGGCAGATTCTTAACCACTGTACCACCAGGGAAGTCCATGGCATTGTTTATTTTTAATTTTTCAATTTTTATTTATTTATTTTTACCTAAAATCTTTTTAAAAATTTTTTCTTCCAGTTTTATTGAGATATAATTGACATACAGCACTGTTTAAGGGATACAGCATAATGATTTGACTTACATACATCATGAAATGATTATCACAATAAGTTTACTGAACATCCATCATCTCATATAGAAACAAAAATTTAAAAATACACAGAGAGGTGTTACTCCAGTACTTTTTGCTTCAGACAACATGCTCCAGGTCCTACCTGCTGGTACAAGGAGGATGAGAGACATGTAGAGCAGACCTGGACTCAACCTGAAGTAGGAACCAAACCCAAGTGAGTCCAGACTAGATCAGCCAACTTCCAGCCAAACCACAGAAAAAAGAAAAGAAAATTTTTTTCCTTATAATGAGAACACTTAGGATTTACTCTGTTAACAGTTTTCATACATAACATACAGCAGTGTTAATTATATTTTTCATGCTGTATGTTACATCCCGAGTACTTATTTAACTTATAATTGGAAGTTTGTACCTTTTGACTGCCTTCATCCAATTCCCCCTCCCCTACTCACCACCTGTGGTAACCACAAATCTGGTCTCTTTTTCTGAGTTTGTTTTTGAAGTATAATGGACCTACACCACTATGTTAGTTCCTGTTACACATCACAGTGATTTGGTATTTCTATACATTTCAAAATGATCACCTTGGTAAGTCTAGTTATGATACGTCACCATACAAAGATATTACATAGTTATTGATTATATTCCCCATACTATATATAGCTATATATGTATGGATGATTATTTTAAGATGCTGATCTCCTTTTTTATTTTTAAGATGCTGATCTCTTAAGTTCAAACAAATTTTAACAATCCTGCATTATTACTCCCTGCTCACATTTACTGTTTTTGACATCATATTGTACATCTTTTTGGTTTGTGTATCCCTTAACTACTTATTGCAAATATAAATGATTATACTACTTTTTTTTAAGGTACATGCTTTTATTCATACCATTCCTCCAATCTCCTTGTTGGATTATTATTCACCTTTTTTTAAAAATTGAAGTATAGCTGATTTACAATGTTTTGTTAGTTTCAGGCATTCAGCAAAGTGATTCATATATATATATATATATATTTCAGATTCTTTTTCATACAGCTTATTACAAAATATTGAGTATAATTCCCTGTTCTGTACAGTAGGTCCTTGTTGTTATATCTATTTTATATAGAGTAGTGTGTATATATTACTCCCAAATTCCTAATTTATCCCTCCCCCCGATTTTACTACTTTTGTCTTTTAACCTTCCTACTAGCTTTATACCTAGCTCATTTACCTCCTTTACTGTATATTTGCCTTAACCAATGAGATTTTTCCTTTTGCAATTTTCATGTTTTCCTTTTGCAATTTTCCACCCCTCCTACCCGTCTCATTGTTGTTCCTTCTTTATATCTTTAGCTGTACATCTTTTCTGCTAGTCTTCTGGTTTTTCTCATCCATAGCTGCTCTGTAAATAGTTATAATTTTGCTGTGCCCATGGGAGGAGGGTCTTCCCACTCCAGCATCTTGGCCACCTCCTGGCATTGTTAACCACCCCTCTTCTTTAAACCTCTCTCTTGGCTTCTGTAATAACATTCTCCGTTTCTCTGGCAATTCTTTCTCAGTCTTCTTTTCATGCCACTTAAATACAATGTGCCCCCCATTTAATATACCTTATTGGAACTTCCATTCAAATTACCATAAGAATATATGCTCACTGAAACAAGTCAATAAGCAGGGAAGTGTACAAAGAAAGAGCCAACTATATCCTTTTCTGAATTTAGAGCTAATTGAGGATTCTAAAACTACTAAAATTTTTAATATTTTGAAATCTAAAGATTGATCTGGGTTGAAATAAGCCCAGATTCCATGACCCAAATGAAAGTATATCTGTATTGCAAAGAAGGCTGAAGGCAGTGAGACCAATTAGGAGGTTGTTACTTTGTATCCCAGTGAGAGGGGATGGCAGTTTGTACAGGGGATTGGCAGTGGAGATGGTAAAACAGACCCATTCGCTGGGTATTTAGAAGATGGAATCATAGAGCTAAATGACTGATAAGAAAAGGGAGGTGAGGGAGAGCAGGAATGAAGGATGCCCTTCAGGTTTCCAGGTAAAACATGTGGGAGGATGAGGGTGACACAAACTGAAATAGAATGTGGGAGGAGGAGCCAGTTTGGGGAAGAAACTGGTATTGGTATTTAGTTTAAATGCCAGGGTGACATCCAGGAATATAAGTCCTGTGGCCACCTGGGTACATGGACCTGGAGTTAAGGATTCAGAGAAGGGAGTTATCTGCTTATTATGACAAAGGGAGCTATGGTCACGCACAAGCTTGTGTCAGGAAAGAGTGTACAGTGAGAAGGGAAAAGTGGCCTGGGATAGAACCCCGAGGGGCCTCACATTTACAAGGGAGCAGAAGGAGAATCCTGATAGAGCATCTACCATTGCTCTCTCTTTTTACCATCTGTTACTTTGCATCCCAACTATCTGGTTCTTGGCCTGTGGGGTGTATTGATCATGCCTTTTTTTTTTTTGGATCATGCCTTTTTATTTGCTGTATTTCTGGTGTTTTGACATCTAGGGCCTTGTTGACGCTGGAGAGACTGCTCCTTCCAGGGCTAGCCAGCTCTTAGAGATAACAAAGGGCTTGGGGCAGTAATCCAGTTCCCATGGCTGTCTGCCAGCCTGTGCCCCTCACAAGCAAACAGGTGCTGGAAATGGCATCACCAGGAATCTAGTGTCTAACTCACATAATAATACTTAGATCCATTGTTTAGGGTCAGTGGAGTTGGTTTCTGGGTATAGAGAGGAGGTGGTGTCTTCAAGGGCCGGGTACAGCAGGAACTGGAACAAGGTAGGAGAAGACATGCCTGGAGGAGTCAGTAGGAATATGAAAGTTGATGTGATTTTGTATCATGGGGTGAAGGGCTAGAAACCAGGGTCATAACCCTGCAGGCAATCTAGAGTATCTGGTCTATTTATAGTGTAGTCCTTGAGGTCCTCCAAGAACTGAGACCACACAGTTAGGTTTCTTTCCATTCCAGCTCCCAGCAAGAAGCAAAAACACAGGGTGTAGCGGGCCATGGCCCACCCTCACACACATGGAGGCTGCAGGGGTCGCCCAAGACTGCCACTTGGCAGGTGGAACCATTAAACAGATAGGAGCCAAAGTAGTTCCTGGGCAGTAGTGGGTTGGGTTAGGGGAACATCCAGTGTCCCTTATCGCCCACCCGCCAAGAATCCAAAAACGTGATTTCTTGCATCTCTCCAGAAATCTGATCTTATGTTTCTACAAATAGGCAAATCTTCAGAGGAAAACAAAACAAAACACAAAACCCGTCTAGAGGAACCTCCGGTTAATTGTCTGGCAGGGGTAGATGGACCATTTGTAAGAGGAGTATCTCTAGCTACCTTTCCACTTCCCCCAGCCATACACAAGGTGCTGACAACTGATCCCAGACCCATCCTTTCTGGCAGGAGGTCCTGATTGGTCCCAAGAATTTCACCTGATTCTTCTCCCAGTTAGATCATCATTCTTTGCAAGGGGATCCAAGGTGGGTTGTGGGTGTGGTTTTCCTGAATACCAAAAAAATACTGAGAGAGAAATACGGGAGAGAGCAAATAAATGGATCTCAGAGTGAAAACTATTTATGTAAAAGAACTGATTATATTTTTAAAATATGGAAGGGTAAGCCATAACATGTTTTGAAAGGTTATCTGTAGAAGGAGGGGGCAATAGAGTGGAGAGGAGAGGAGTGAAAGGTAATGTTTGTAGATTTGACTTAGCAACTATATAAATATCTTACATAATTATAAAACAACGTTAAGATTTAAAAACAATCTCTTGGGCTTCCGTGGTGGCGCAGTGGTTGAGAGTCCGCCTGCCAATGTACGGGACACGGGTTCGTGCCCCGGTCCGGGAGGATCCCACATGCCGCGGAGCAGCTGGGCCCGTGAGCCATGGCCGCTGAGCCTGTGCATCCGGAGCCTGTGCTCCGCAACGGGAGAGGCCACAACAGTGAGAGGCCCGCATACTGCAAAAAAAAAAAAAAAAAAAAAACTCTTAAAAATTGAAAGAAAAATAAAACAAATGAACTTAACTGTAAACCAAATAGTGGGGAAGTCACACAGAGGGGATCTATTTCAAGTGAGTTTAAAACATAGTAATATGACTGCTTATCCCAGTGGGTTATACTCTTAGGACAAAAAGAACTGCTTCAAGAGTTTTAAACTGTTTATGGCCATCATATTGTTGGTAGTAGTGTTGATATTGTTATTCTGAGACTGTTAGATGTGTATTATGGGGTGAAGAAAGCGAGTAATTATGTGATAGTCTAGCATCATTCCCAGTGTTACTGAGAACCAGGATTTTTAGCGTGGGAAAAAGAAAATACAGATTAAGATAGAAGTTAGATATAAACCCTGAATCTGAATTGGAAATATCATCATAAACTCACGATGAATTTATCTTAGAAAAAACTATTTTCTGGGGAATTCCCTAGTGGACCAGTGGTTAGGACTCCATGCTTTCACTGCTGAGGGTGCGGGTTTGATCCCTGTGGCAGAACTAGGATCCAGCAAGCCTCGGGGTGCAGCCGAAAAAAAAAAGTATTTTCTAGTTCTTTCCATTTTAAAGGCCTAAAAACAATGACCAAGAAGTAAAAATGAGCACACTGATACCCAGATTGTGATCTTAAAATACTATTTCCAAGTAGAAAAAGAGTTAGCAAAGACTGCTAAGACCTACTGTATAGCACAGGGAACTCTACTCAATGTTCTGTGGTGACCTAAATGGGAAGGAAATCCAAAAAAGAGGGGATATATGTATACGTATAGCTGATTCACTTTGCTGTACAGTAGAAACTAACACAACATTGTAAAGCAACTATGCTCCAATAAAATTAAAAAATAAAAATAAAAAAGACAGCTAAGTTCTTGTCAGAAGGGCTTAGAAGTCAACTTAACAGGCCTCCCACTGGCCAAAGGTGGGGTAATTTGTGCATCACATCAATATGTTTGTCAACCCCAGTTCATGATAATACTAAAAACTGATTGGTCACCACAGGAAGATTTAAGTGCACGATTTATTATTTTGAGAACTGCTAAATAAAGGGAAAGACATTATTTATTATTGTTTTTCCTTTATGAACTATACCATTGGGTAGCCAAATAATATAGTAGAGGGTTTCTTTATAAAAGTAGTCCAGCTAATGAATGAAAAAGGCATGATAGACTTTGAATGTCACCAATTGGAAATCCTAATGAATTAACGGATCTAGTTATTGATATTCAAAAGCTGCTAACATCACAAATGGAGACACCCAGACATCTTGTGCTTGTAATGGAAGATCACAATACCACCCATGAAGTTGTCTTGCCAAAAAAATTTAACTTGAACATGATCAGGCCTCTATATCCAAATGGCACCATGGGAATATCGTCAGCAAAATACAGATTGTGGACAAATGAGCCCTTTTTTTTTTTGGCCGCACCATGCATCATGCAGGATCTTAGTTCCCCAACCAGAGATTGAACCTGTGCCTCTTTCAGTGGAAGCATGGAATCCTAACCACTGGACTACCAAGGAATTCAGCAGCCATTTTCTTAAATAAATAAATTTCAAGGAGAAATGAGAGATAGAGGAAGAACTCCTAGAGTAAAAGAGAATTGAGTACATCAACAAATCACAAGGTAGAGGACTTTTTTGGATCATGATTCGAGCAAATTGTAAAGCATATACGTAACACACAACATTTGAGATGATTGCAAACTGAACACTGATTGAATATTTGATAGAATTAAGGAATTATTATTCATATTCCTAGCCATTTTGCTTTTTACTTGAAAAAACATAGCATTGTTTAAAAATTTTTTAAGTCCTCAAAATTTAGTAATGCATACTAAATAGTTATAAATAAAATATTTTGGATTTTCTTTAAAATAATATGGGAAAAGAGCAAGTAGCTGGAAGAACAGATGACATAAGCATGGCTATGAGTTAATTATTCTTAAAGACAATAATGAACTCTCGGGAGTTCATCATACTATTGTGTCTCCATTTATATAGTTTTAAAAATTTCCCATTAGTAAAAAGCTAAAAGAAAAAAGAGGAATTGCAACATTCTAAAATTCCACAGAGAACTCAATATGTAAACTAAGAAGATTCCATTCATTGTGGTCATTGGTGTCATTGGTGGCTTTTTCAGAACAGTTTCAATGGAATAGTGAGGACAGAAGACAGTTTGCCGCAGGTTAAAAAGCGAATGATTTAGAATATGCCTTGGAATTAGCAGGGAATTTTTCACTCCCTCTCTCTTTCTACATTTACCATTATGGAAAATTACAAACCAAGAATAAAGTAAAGTGAGGGTAGAATAATGAACCTCCATGTACCTATTACAACTTAAATAATCGTCAACATTTTGCCAATGTTGTTTCATCTGCAATTCTTCACCATTTTTTGATGAACCAATTTAAATGAAATTCTAGATATAATTTAATTTCACTTGTAAATAATCCAGTATTCATTTCTACTTGGTAAGGACCTTTTTCTAATTAACATAAAACCATTAGCACACCTAACAAAATTAAAAATAATTTAAGGAAGGATTTCTTAACAACATATAAAAAAGCACACAAATCACAAAGAGCAAGTTTTTATGTTTCTTAACATTTAAGATTTTAAAATTCTGCTTAACAAAGATCATCACAAGGAAGGGAAAAAATGGACTGAGAAAAGATAAACACATGTAATAGACAAAGATTAAAGGGCCACAACAAGGGAACTTCCCTGGTGGTCCAATGGTTAGACTCTGTGCTCCCAATGCAGGGGGCACAGGTTTGATCCCTGGTTGGGGAACCAGGATCCTGCATGCTGCATGGCATGGCCAAAAAAACAAAAACAAAAACAAAACACACACACACACACACACACACACCCCAAATCAATAAGAAAAAGGCAAACAATCCAATAGGAAAATAGTCAAAGAATAACAGATAACTTACAGAGGAGGAAATTTAAAGTACCATCAAACATATAAAAACATGTTCACCTCCCTGGTAATCAGAACAAGCAAATTAAGACCACAGTGAGATACCATTCTATGTCTTTCATATAGACAAAATTGAATGTGATAAAACCGTATGTTGGCAAAGATGTAGACTAATGAGAATTCTTAGGTACCTCTAGTGAGAATGTAAATTGAACAGTTGTTGAAGAGAAATTTGGAAATATCTACCAAAGCTGAAAATGAGTACATACCCCATGGTCTAACAATTCCCCTTCTAGGTGTACAGCCCATAAAACCTTGGATATTTGCATAAAGAAACATGTATAAGAGTGTTTTTGTAACACTGTTTGCAATGGAGAAAAAAAAAATGGGAACAACCTAAATGTCCAACAATAGGAGAATAGGAAAATAAATTGTGCTTTATTCATATAATGGAACACGAAATTGAAGTTAAAATATGAATCAATCTCAGAAAACATGTTGCATGAAGAACACAAATTGTAAGGAAAATATAAAGTATCACATCATTTATTTGAAGTTTATAAATTGCATTGTTTATGAATACATATACACATCAAATAATAGTATATAGATATGTGTGGAAATGATGGATACCAATTTCAGGATACCAGTTACCTCTGTGAAAAAAGAAATGAACACAAGGGGCTTCAAATGCATCTGTAATATTTTATTTTGTTTAAAGACCTAAGATTAAAACCTAAAAATCTGAAAGATTAAGAGTTAACCAGGCACACGAATATTTATTATATTTTTCTCTATACTCTTCTCTATGCTTGAAATTTTGCTGAAAAGAAAAAATAATGAATTAGGGAGTTGAGAAAGTGGAAACAGTAAGGATCTTGGCTCTGAAGTCAAAGAGAGAGGATAGTAGCTAGAAAAGGAAGAAGGGCCAAACTCCTAACGGAGCCGCAAGTTTTGAAATGCTGGCAGGTTAAAGGCCAAGCCATGCCTTTTCATTTTTTATTATCCCCCTCCAGCTTGACAAATAATACTTGGCAAATAAGTAAGCATTCTATGACTTTTGCTGAATGGATAAATGGAGTTAACAGCCAGAATTGCTTCCAAAGACACAGTTGGCATCAATAAGATATATAGTCGAACATTCCTTTTTAACAAGGTGGCTCAGAATTTCCTGAATAGATTACTCTGGGGACAATTGCTTCTCTCTCTAAAAAGCCATATCCTCTGACTAAATGGGGATTTCTGCCATGCTAGCTAGCACTGATTACAATTCAGCGTCCTTTCTTGATTAAAACCCTAACATAATTAGGTATCTGTGTTTTGTTGTTTTTGTTTTTAATAAATTTATAGAGTTGTACAACTATCACCACACTCCAGTTTTAGAATATTTTCATTACACCAAAAAATAACCTCATGCCCATTTGCAGTTAATCTCTCCTCCCACCCCTAGCCTCAGGCTACCACTGGTTTTCCATCTGTTTCTATAAATGTGTGTTTTCTGGACATTTCATTTAAATGGGGTTATATATAGTGTTTGTATCCGACTTAGCATAATGTTTTTGAGGTTCGTCATGTTGAAGCATGTATTAGAATTACATTCCTTTTTTACCAAATAGTATTTGATTGTATGGATATATATTATTTTGCTTATTCAGTCATCACGTGATGAACATTTAGGTGGTTTCCAGCTTTTGGCTAGTATGAAGAATGCTGCTATGATCATTTGCGTACATGTTTTTTTGTGTGTGGATGTGTGTTTTCATTTCTCTTTCTTTCTTTTTTTTTTTTTTTTTTTTTTTTTGTGGTACGCGGGCCTCTCACTGTTGTGGCCTCTCCCATTGCGGAGCACAGGCTCCGGACGCGCAGGCTCAGCAGCCATGGCTCACGGGCCCAGCCGCTCCACGGCATGTGGGATCCTCCCGGACTGGGGCACGAACCCGTGTCCCCTGCATTGGCAGGCGGACTCTCAACCACTGCGCCACCAGGGAAGCCCCTCTTTCTTTTTTTTAAAACACTGTCTCTGTTTAATTTAATTTATTTTTTCCTTTTTTTTTTTTTTTTTGGCCATGCTGCACAGCTTGCGCGATCTTAGTTCCCTGACCAGGGATTGAACCCAGGGCCACGGCAGTGAAAGCGCCAAGTCCTAACCACTGGACTGCCAGGGAAATCCCTGTTTTCATTTCTTTTGGGTAGATTCATAGGAGTGGAGTGGCTGAGTTGTATAGCAAATTTATGTTTTTAAGAAACTGTTCAACTGTTTCCCAAAGTGACTGTAACCATTTTACATTCCTGACAGCAACGTATGAGGGTTCTAGTTTTTCCACTTCCTCACTAACACTTGTTACTGTCTGTCTTCATAATTATAGCCATTCTAGTGGGTGTGAAGTGGTATCTCATTGTGGTTTTAATTTGCATTTCCCTAATAACTAATTGTGTTGAACATATTTTCATTTGCCTATTAGGAATTTAGTTGCCTTTTTTGAAATATTTATTCAAGTTTTCTGCCCATTTTGCAAATTGAGTGTCTTTTTATACTGAAATGTAAGAGCTCTTTATATATTCTGGATACAAGTCATTTATCAGGTAAATGTAAATATTTTCTCCCATTCCATAGCTTGTTCTTCTTTAATTTTCTTAATGATACCTTTTAATACTATTGGAAGTCAACCTCAATTACTAGAGGTATTTAAATTTTAAATGGAAGGAAAATTTTACAGTATTAGATAAAAATTCATTATATTTCTCTGGTCTATTTTCATATAGTAGAGATACAGTATAAATATCTTCTTTTTACATTAGTAATACAATTTTTATTGAGTTGACTTGGAATCAAAGAGATTTATTCAAATAAAACAACAAAACTCTAATGGGATAAATGAAGGTAGGCATGAATATAGAAAGAGATAAATCTTGCTTGAGAAGGGTCAGTATAGTGAAGGGGACACATTTTCAAAGTAAATATATAGATTCAATTCAACAAGCATTTTTAATACCTCATATATTAATCATTATATTTGATGCTGAAACAAAATATAAATGAGACAACATCATCTGTCTTAAGAAATTTACAAGGATTGAGACATTGGAGTCACTGTGGGAAAGAAGTAGCTTGGATTTCTACCTCATGTCATGTGCTGTAATAAGCCCTGGGGTGAATCTTCAATTTATTCACTCTGTTTTGGTTATATATTATTATATAACAAATCACCCAAAACTTATTCGTGTAAAACAACAACAATAATTTTGTTTTCAGCTTTTCACCATTGAGTATGACATCTGCTTTGTATTTTTCATATATGGCTTTTATTATGTTGAGGTAATTTCCTTCTAGTCATAGCTCATTGAGTGTTTTTATCATTGAGTATTCATTCTGTTGAATTTTCTCAAATGCTTTTTCTGCATCAATTAAGATGATCATATGGGTTTTTCCCTTCACTCTATTAATGTGGTATATTACATTGGTCCATTTCACATGTTGAACCATCCTTGTATTCCAAGAATAAATACCACTTGGTTGTGAAGTATAATCCTTTTAATATGCTGCTGGATTCAGTTTGGTAGTACTTTGTTGAGGATTAATGCTTGTAAGGTCTGTAGTTCTTTTCTCGTAGGGTCTTTGGTCTGTATTTTTTTTCTTGCAGGGTCTTTCTCTGACTTTGGTGTCAGGATAATTCTGGCCTGATAAGTTTGGAAGTGTTCCCCCCAGTTCAATTTTTTTGGAAAAGTGTGCGAAGGATTGGTGTTACAAGATGATCCATTTTGTCTTTTAAAGAAGTAGAGACTATCATGTTATATTGCTTTGAATGTATATAACTGAAAGAAAGAAAAAAAAAAGAAATCCTTTAGGCAATCAAGTGTGCCCTGTCTTTTGTAGTCTTTCCTGTTCCACTGTAAATGGGCCACACCCAAGTTAGGACAACACCTTCACTCCCAGGACATCATGGCTGAGAGGATTCTCTTCTTCATGCCTCTCCAAAAATCAACTCCAGTGTCATTCCTTTATCTTGTTTTAAACAGAAGGTTAACTCCTACACCATTCATTCACCTTGGCTCAGACTGGACTCTGAGAAATTTTGGTCATTTCCAAAGTTCAAATCTAACTCAAAAGATGAAAAATAACACCTGAAACTAACACAACATTGTAAATCAGCTATACTCCAATAAAAATTCTTTAAAAAGGTAAAAAATAACCTCTTTGAGAATAATTTAAGAGAAAATTCAGAATAAGACTTCCACAAATGATCAAAACTGTGGCTTATTTCTAAATGTCTCTGGGTTATGTGAGATGTCCCTATAGAGTTATAATAAACTCCCATACACTTGGTTAAGCTAACTGGAGTTGGGTTTTGGTTAGTTGCAACTAGAGTCTTAACCAAACACAGTCAATTTGAGAATATTTCCATCATCCCAGAAAGAAATCGCACACCTTTTTTTTTTTAATATGGTGGATTTTTTTGTTTTAATTAATTAATTAATCTTTGGCTGCACTGGGGCTTCGTTGCTGCGCACGTTGCGCGGACTTCTCATTGCAGGGGCTTCTCTTGTTGCGGAGCACGGGCTCTAGGTGTGTGGGCTTCAGTAATTGTGGCATGTGGGCTCAGTAGTTGTGGCTCACAAGCTTTAGAGCATAGGCTCAGTAGTTGTGGTGCACAGGCTTAGTTGCTCCGCGGCATGTGGGATCTCCCTGGACCAGGGCTCGAACCCGTGTCCCCTGCATTGGCAGGCGGATTCTTAACCACTGTGCCACCAGGGAAGTCCCAATCCCACATCTTTTATCCATAACTCCTAATTCTTCCATTCTCCTCCATCCCTAAGCAACTGCAAATCTACTTTCTGTCTTTACAGATTTGGCTATTTTGTAAATTTGGAACCATATAATGTATGGTGTTTTTTGTCCAACTTCTTTCACCTAGAATAATGTTTTCAAGGCTCATCCATGTATTATAACGTGTCAGTACTTCATTCCTTTTTATTGATGAACAATATTCCATCATATGGATATATCACATTTTATTTATCCATTCCTCAGTTGACGGACAGGATTGTTTCGATTTGGGGAGCTATGAAGAATAACGCTGTTACGAACTTTCGTGTGTAAGATTTTATGATGATGCATATTTTTAATTCTTTTGGATATATACCTAAGAATAGAATTGCTGAGTGTTAAATTGTTCTTGCCAGTCCTGCCTGCCTGTGTTACTCCATAATCCTGGCTTTGGTAACAGATCTTTTCCTGCCCAACTTCTGACCTTGGCCCATAGCCTGTGGCCTCTTTTAGAGTTTCCTTTCTCTTATAAAGGACACAGTTACTCTAGTTCCCCATCTCCATCTTACCTACCTCACAGCTTTCAACAACTCAGCCCCTACTTGCATGCTCAGCCCCGCCCCACTTCCCATACTCCATACTTTGAAGTAAGACAGTCCTCAGTTTGAATCCTGACCCAACCACTATATAACTGTGAGGTAATCCTCCCACTTCTTGGTGGCTTACCATCTGCTGGGCATGAAGCAATGTTCTTTACATATATGGTCTCATTTAAACCCAACACTTAGGTGTTTTAACAGACTGAGAGAGTTTAAATGACATGCCCAAGGTCAAGTAGCCATGGCCTCCATTCAAACCTGTCCTCCTTTTTAGAGCTGGGATATTGTCTTGTACTCTTCCTATCAAAACTTGCTGGTCCTATGGCTAACAAGTATAGATGAAAAATGTTTAACAGCACTAGTAATAAAAAATGCAATTTAAAATACAAAAGAGCTATCATTTGTCCCCTAACCAATTAGCAAAGATTTTAAAAGTCTTTGGTGAGGATTAAGGAAAGCAGACACTGGTGGACATGTATATTGATACAGTCTTCTTTGGAGGTCAGTATTAAAAGCCTTAACAATGTACTTATCTTTTAGTTCTGGAATTCCAAGTCAAAAAACTTAGTTCTAAGGAAATATATGTGCACAAAGAATTAGCAGTATCAATACTCAATGTATCTTTGAGTTTACAAAATATGTAGATCCCATGTTTTATTTTTTAAAGGGAAAAAATATGCACAGTATACGTAAATGTATGCAAAATACACAGTAAAGCGACTAGGAGAAAATATACCAAAATATTGACTATGGGTGACTCTGAGTGGTGGGATTAAGAATGATTCTTTATTTTCTCCCTTCTCTAAATTTAAATTTTTTTCTTTAACAGATATATGCAGTTTGGGGAAAAAAATATAATGCTGTGGAGATAAACTTATCTTCTTTGTAGCTGAAACAAGAATTCCTTTGTAGGAAGAGGTCTAACTGTTGGAAAATCAGAGAAATAGTCACTGATTGATCTTCCTGAAACACTTGCTTAAGTGGACATGTTGGAGCTTGTCAAGAAATCCAAGAAGCCAAGCATGTCCAGCCATTGAAATGGGACCGTGGAGGGGAGAGTTCTGTGTATAGCTATTGTTGCTACTACATCTGTGGGTCTGCAGCTAAGTATCCCGTGATAGGTCTGGGGCCATTGTTGGTCAGCAGGGCAGCATTTGGGAAGATGAGTTGTTCATGGAACAAAGAAGAGTGAGGACAAACAGGCACCTTCAAGGACCCCTGCATATGTCCTTCACTGTCCCTAATCCCTGTGTCTCATCACTGATAAGTGGCTGCTGATTCATCTCCATCTTCCAAATATTGTGGAGTTTCTTCTTTGGGACAGTTCTAACTTGGAACCATACAAGGAAGAGGATTCTAAGAATCACAGTTCCTAGTTTAACCAACTTGACAATAGCACAGTCTAACATAGGTTCATAGTCTGAATATATAAAGGACTCCAAAAAAATCAATAAGAAAACTGCAATACAACACAGTTTAAAAATGAATGAAACACTGAAATAGGCACTCTCGTAAGATATCCAAATGGCCAATCAGCATTAGGGGAAATACGAACTAAAACCACAATGGTGTACCACCAGACACCCATCATAATACCAAATATTGATGAAAATATGGAGCAACTGGAACTCTTATATATTGCTAGTAAGAGTTTACATTGATTCAACTACTTTGGAAAACCGTTTTGCAAGATCTACTAAAGCTAAATACATGTATATCTTATAACCCAGTAATTTTGCTCCAAGTGAAATAAACACAAATGTTCACCAAGTAGTATATTCGTATTCAAGAATCTTCATAGGATTCTCATTCATAGTAGCTTCAAACTGGTAACAGCCCACATATTCATCAAAAGATGAATGGGCAAATAAATTGTAGTATAGACACAAAATGGAATACTACACAGTAACAAAAAAGAATGAACTACTGTAGGTGCAACAACATAGCTGAATCTCACCAATAGATTGAGCAGAAGAAGCCAGATCTGGCGTACAAAACAGGAAGACTATAGTGATGAGAGTCAGAGGAGTGGCAACATCTGTGTTGACTAGAAAGTATAGAAGAGTCTTCTGGAGTGCTATAAATGTTCTACATTGATCTGGGTGGGAGTCACATGAGTGTATAGATAGGCACAAATTCACTGAAGTGTACACACTGAAGATAAGTGTACTTGTACACTATTGTAGGTAGTATTTTATACCCCAATTTTTAAAAATTTAAAGAAATCTATCAGTAAAACATTCTAGGCAGCAAATACTATTAGAACTGCCATTCTAGACTAAGTTGAGCTGTGGCAATGGGACGAAGACAGAACTGATGGAGTCTATCATGATTTTGTATTAGGAAGGTGTGTGGGGTTGGAGCAGGTAGAGTGAGTGAAATTTCAGGTGCTGGCGAGTGCTGCGATTCTTGTTTTTTTTAGAAAGTGTTGTGTTAAATGTGTGTCCAACGTATGTCACCATGTCCACAGTTAGGGTTTGGATGGTCTGAAGTGTCTACTTGAGTAATGCCATTGCAGAACCCAGCATAAGGGTGAGCTTACCTGAGAAGACCGCAGCCAACTGTTCCACTGGAACAGGCTACCTGCTTTTGGCACCTTAGGAGCAGGCACCAGGCAGCTCTGGACTTTAGCAGATGCACCTCCATCTATATGTCTGCTGGTTGCAATTTCTTGGTTGTCCTGAAGGCCACAGCTGAAGAAGGATGGCTATAAAATTCCTGAGCAGGATTTGCTGCCCAGCACCCTAACATACATAGATCTCTGAGGATGGCAGTACTAACGATATTTGCTGACTGATGTGTGGAGGGTGTGGAAGCAAACGTCTTAAAAGAGAGGTCCCACTTAGGCTGTCAAGCTGAAACCTCCAAGTTTATCCCTTCTGCTCTGGGCAACAATATCCACTCTCCGGGCCAGACAGTACAGGGCTCCCTAATGTTGTCTTTCCACGTCTGTGAGGCTGCCTTGATAGTAAGTCCTCTTGGGGCAAGTTGACTTCAGCTAAACCTGAGAAGAAACACGAGTGAGGTGCCCAGGCTGGGATCCTTTTATTCAGGATAAACATCAGTGTTGAAAGTATCAATTTCTCTTAAGGAAGCTTGTTTGGGCTTTCGTGGGCAAAGATCCAGGTGGAAGTGAATTGATTTTGTTTGTTTGTTTTAGTTCCTAAAACACTGTAATGAATCTTAGATATCTTTCCTCTTGTTTATTTTTTTATTTTTTATTTTTATTTTTTGCCTGCACCACACGGCATGGGAGATTTTAGTTCCCAGACCAGGGATTGAACCCTTGCCCCTGCAGTGGGAGCGCAGAGTCCTAACCACTGGACTGCCAGAGAAGTCCCGATATCTCTCCTCTTGGAAGTTGGTTCTAGGTGGTCAGGACTGTAAAATTTTGGCAAAACCACAATCAGTTGCAGAAACCTCGGGCATATTCTATTTATGACTTGATATCCTGAATTTTTCACTTAACATTATATTATAAACATTTCCAACATTCTTCAAAAAATTCCTTTTGAATGGCTGCATAATCATGCATCATGAATGTCCTAGAATTTGTTTAACTCATTCCTCTGTTATTGGATATTTCCATTGTTTCCAACTTTTTGCTATTGTTTTTTTAAATTTATTTTTTATTGAAGTATAGTTGAATTACAATGTTGTGTTAATTACTGCTGTTACAGCAAAGTGACTCAGTTATACATATATATACACTTTTTTCATATTCTTTTCCATTATGGTTTATCACAGGATATTGAATATAGTTCCCTGTGCTATACAGTAGGACCTTGTTTTTACTTTTTGCTATTATAAATTTGTAATAAAAACCTGTTTTGGTAAAGGCAGATCAGTTTGTTTTGGTAAAGGCAGATCAGTTTGTTTTGGAGATTGATTCCCAAGACGGAAATGATCACATAAAGGGTGTGAGCATTTTAAATGTCTTAACATTGATTGCTTATCAAAATATGAAGTGCAATTTACCCTCTGGGATAGATCTTAAATTGTATCCTGGGCATTGGTGTCCTTATTTGTGTTCCTATTGGGGTAGAAGCCTTGGGCTGGCATGGCTGGGCCACTGACCTCTTCATTGTTCTTACTAGCTCCTGCCCACAGGTCTGACTCTGTTCTGCACACGTCTAACTACTGTCTTGAGTTTGGTTCCAACTCAGTGAACCTCCCATAACCATGGTGCTGCTAGCCCCTACTCTGAGCATCAGTCCCATTGCCAAGACTCCTGCTTCTACACCCCAACACAACATAGGACCCTTGTGTCTGATGGACCTACAGTTCCAGTTAGCTCACCCTCCTGGATATAGTGGTTTGTACAGATGACTAGTCATGCACAAGCCAGATTCTTCCTCAGGTAAGCCCCTCCCTGCTAAGCCCTGCTTATTTCCAGCTGATTTTTAAGAGCAAAGATTATGGTATCAGATGGAGCTCAGTTCAAATATCTACTTTTATGAGTTTTACATATGTGTCCTTGAATCTCAGTTTCCTCACTGTAAACAGGGGTAATAACATGTAGTGATCTTTATTAGTTCGTATTTTTTTGCTTAATATGTACATATGTACCCATACAACAGTATTATAATTTTTTCTTCCAACTATCATACATACTTTAACAAAGTTAAGGGGAGAAAATAGTCTACCATATTTATCCAGACTTACATTTCTATCATTCTTTCTCCATTCCTGAAATTTCAAATTTCCATCTAGTATTATCTTCCTTACACCTGAAGAACTTCCTCTAGCATTTCTTTTAGAGAAAATCTGACGGCAACAGATTTTATTTTTCTTTCACCAATGAATTTCACTTTTATTCCTGAAGGGTATTTCCACTGGATATAGAAATTTAGGTTGATAGTTCTTTTCTTTCAGCACAGTAAAGTCTTTGTTTCAGTGACTTCTGACCTCCATGGTTTCTTTTTTTTTTAAATTTATTTTATTTTATTTATTTATTTTTGGCTGCGTTGGGTCTTCATTGCTGCACGCAGGCTTTCTCTAGTTGCAGCCAGTGGGGGCTACTCTTTGTTGCAGTGTGCAGGCTTCTCATTGCGGTGGCTTCTCTTGTTGTGGAGCACAGGCTCTGGGCGCGCGGGCTTCAGTAGTTGTGGCACGTGGGCTCAGTAGTTGTGGCTTGCGGGCTCTAGAGCACAGGCTTAGTAGTTGTGGCGCACGGGCTTAGTTGCTCCACGGCATGTGGGATCTTCCCGGACCAGGGATTGAACCCATGTCCCCTGCATTGGCAGGCACTGCGCCACCAGGGAAGTCCCCCTCCATGGTTTCTGATAAGAAATCTGAAGTTATTCCAATCATTATTCTCCTGTATGTAATGCATTGTTTTTCTCTAATAGCTTTTAAGATTTTTAATTTGTGTTTCGTTTTCAGTAGTTTGATTATAACGTGTCTGGGCATGGGTTTCTTTGAGTTTACCCTTTGAGGTTGATAGAGTTTCTTGATCTGTACATTTATGCTTTTCACCAAGTTTGGGAAATTTTCAGCCATTTTTTCCTCAAATTTACTTTTGCGACACAAATATCCTTCTGAGATTCCATTGAGGCAAATGTTAGATGTTTTTGTATTTTCCCATAGGTTCCCTGTGGCTCTATTCCTTTCCATACACTCCCCCCCTGCAATGTTTTGTTTCTCTGTGGTTCAGATTGCACAGCTACTATTGATCAGTTTTCAAGTTCATTGACTCTTTCCTCTGTCATCTCCATTTTGTGACTGAATCCATCTAATGAATTTTTAAAATTTTGGTTATTGTATTTTTCAGTTCTAAAATTTCCATTGGGTTCATTTTTATTCTGTTTCTCTACTGAGACTTTCCTTTTTTTTTTTCAATGATGTTCATCCTACTTCTTGGAGTATGGTTAAAATAGTTGCTTAAAACCATTTGTCTGATACCTATAACATCTGTGTCCTGTCAGAGTTGGCTTCCATTGGTTGTCTTTACCCAGATGAACTGTTGAGATTTTTCTGATTTTTCTATGTTGAATAATCTTGGATTGTATCCTAGACATTTTCTATATTATGAGACTCTGTGACTTATTTAAAACCTATGGAGAATTTTGTTTTATTTTTATTTTTTTGGCTGCGCCACATGGCATGTGGGATCTTAGTTCCCTGACCAGGGATGGAACCGGCAAACCCCTGCAGTGGAAGCACGGAGTCTTAACCACTGGGCTGCCAGGGAAGTCCCTGGAGAATTTTATTTTTTATTTATATTTTTATTATTTATTTTAGCAGACAATCAACCTGGTTATTTCAGCCTACAAGTTTGAACCTACCTTCTGTGGTGCAATGTAAGTTTATATTTCAGAGTTTTTGCAGTACTGTTTGGAACAATCCCTCAAATGCACCACCCAGGGACCACTTTTATTCCTAAGCAGTGGTCTGCCTCGTGGTTCACTTTTGAAAGCATTGCTATTCTATTTTTTTTTAATTGAAGTATAGTTGATTTACAATGTTGTGTTAGTTTATGGTGTACAGCAAAGTGATTCCGTTATTCTTTTTTATTATGGTTTATTACATGATACTGAATATAGTTCCCTGTGCTATGCAGTAGGACCTTGTTGTTTATGTATTTTATACATAGTAGTTTGTATCTGCTTATCCCAAACTCTTAATTTATCCCTCCTCTACCATGTTTCCCCTATGGTAAACATAAGTTTACCATAAGTGTGGGATCTTTAGTTGCAGCATGCGAACTCTTAGTGTGGCATGTGGGATCTAGTTTCCTGACCGGGGATTGAACCCAGGCCCCCTGCATTGGGAGCACGTAGGCTTAGGCACTGGACCACCAGGGAAGTCCCCTTAAGTTATTGATTTTAAATCTTCTTTTTTAGTAAAAATCATTTAATTTTTAAATTTCCTCCTAATCACTGCTTTAGTTGAATCCCACAAATTTTGATATAATGTATCATCATTAAGTTTGAGATTTTCTAAGTTTTCCTTGTAATTTTTTCTTTGATCCATGGTTAATTAAGCATGTTGTTTAATTTCCAAATACTTGGAGATCTTCTTTTTGTTTAATTCTATTTTATTTAAATTGTAGTCAGAGAACATAGTCTATATCATTTCTACTTTTTGAATTTATTGTGCCTTATTCTATGGCTTATTCATGATGAATGTTCCACGTGCACATGGAAAGAATATATTCTGCAGTTGTTCAATGCGGTGTTCTATAAATGTCAAAAGATTGAGTTGGTTGATACTATTGTTCAAATCTTTTTACTTTTACTGATTTTCTATGTATTTGTTCTGTTTTTGAGAGAGGGGTGTTGAAATCTCCAAATATAATTATGAATTTTTATTTTTTCTTTTGGTTCTTTTGGTTTTACTTTTCTTTTGGTTTTTTGGTGTGTATTTGTTGAAGCTGTTATTAATTACACACACATTATGATTATATGTCTTCTTGATGAAGTGATCCTTTTATCATTAGAAAATTTACCTTTTTATCTCTGGTAAGCTCCCTGTCCTGAAATCTGTTGTTTGATATTAACATAGCCATCCCAGCTTTCATAAGAATATGTGTTAGCATAAGACTATTAGTATTTGCATAAATTTTAATAAGATTAGGCTTTGCATGGTGTATATTTTTCTATCCTATCTATACTTTTAATCTCTGAGTCATTTATTTAATGTGAATCTCTTAGACAGCATATATTTGGTTCTTGCTTTTTAAAAAAATCTAGTTTGACAACCTCTATCATTTAATTAGATTATTTAATCAATTTACATTTAATGTAAGTTTAGGTATGGCTAGTTCTAAGTCCACCATCTTGCTAATTTTTTTCTGTTTCTTTTTTATGTTCTTTGTTTTTCTCCTCCTTCTTCCCTGCCTTCTTTTGGATTATTTGAGTGTTTTCCAGTATTCAACTTTATTATTTGCTTATTAGCTATATACATATTCTTTGTCTTATATTGTTAATGGTTCCTCTAGGATTTACAGTGTTAATCTTTGACTCATCATAATCTACTTTCAAATAATACAAATTCACATATAATTTAAGAAAATTATAATAGTATATTTCCATTCCCCTCTATCCTTTCTGCTGTTGTTTACATACATTTAACTTCTACATGCATCATAAACCCTGCAATACATTGTTATTTTGTTTCTTCAAACTATCTTTTAAAGAAATTAAGAAATGAAGGAAACAGTATTTTAATTTTACTTCCATATTTACCATTTCTAGTACTTTTCAGTTTTTATTCCTTCATTTACTCATTTATGCTTCCACTTGGCAACATTTTCTTTCAGCCTGGACTCTAAAATTTCTTAAAGAGCATGTCTCCTGGCAATGAATTTTCTGAGCTTTGTTTGCCTTTATTTCACCTTCATTTTTAAACAGTATTTTTGCTTAATGTAGATTCTGGTTTGACAGAGTGTATTTTTCTTACAATACTTTAAATGATTTTTCTGCCTTACCTTAGTTCTGATGAAAAGCCAGAAGTTATACTTATCATTATTCCTCTATGTAATACATATATTTTCCCTCGGGCTACTTTTAAGACTTTTTTCATTGGTTTTCAGAAATTTGATTATGATGTTCTTCAGTGTGTTTTCCTTTTTTATACTCCTTGGAGTTCTTTGAGATTCTTGGGTCTGTGAGTTTATATTTTGGAAAATTTGAAAAAATTTTGATCATTATTCAAGTGTCATATGGCAACCATTATTCAAATATTTTTGCCTCAATTTCTTACCTCTCCTTCTAGTGCTTGAATCTCACATGTAATAGATGGCCTGATATTTTCCAATAGATCAGTGAGAATTCGTTAACAATTTTCTAGGCTTTTTCCCTCTGTATGCTTCAGTTTATATACTTTCTATTACCATCTCTTCAAGTTCATTGCTCCTTCTTCTCTGTGTCACTGCTGTTAAACCTATCCAATGAAACTTTCAATTCATATATTTTATTTTTGGATTCCAGGATTTTTATTTGATTCTTTTTTGCACTTTGGAGATTTCCTAATCGTTCCTTTGTTGTGTTAATCTGTTTCTTAAAATAGTTGACATGTTATAATAGTTTAATAAATATAATACAACAGTTTATAATACTGTTTTAAGTCTTTGTTGATAATAACATAATTTCCATCATTTGGGGGTGTATTTCTATTGACTAATTTTTCTTTGGGTTACAGATCATACTTTCCTGCTCCTTCACATATCTAGTAACCTTTTATTATATGCTGGACATTATGAATGCATGGTTGAGTGCCTAGGGTTTTTTTTAAACTTCCGTAATAGAGTTTGGGATTTTCTTTGGTCATGGAGCTAATTTGCTTGGGAATTAGCTTAACCCTTTTGAGACTTGTTTTTAAGCTTTGTTAGGTAGCGTGGGTCTAGAGAAACCTTTACTCGAGGGCTAGATTAGTCCTTTTCCTAAGATGGGATCTTTCTGAAGCCTCTGTTGAAGCATCATTTTTTGTAAAGTGTTTTAACTCTGGCTGGTTTAAATTTGAATATATCCTAGCCTTGTATCAGTTCAGTAATTATTCAGCTTACAGGTATCTGAAAGCTGTTCTGTCCCTGATAATTGTTCTTTGACTGTCCTCTTGGAGTCTTGTCCTGTGCATGTACAGTTTGGTATTTGGCCAAAGACTCAAGAGGGTCCTATGTGGATTTCTGGGGCAGCTTTTGGCATCACTCCTTTACCTTTGGTACTTTTCCCCACACATTCCAGATAACTAAGTGTTCCTGAACTCTGATTTCTGTCTTGTTAAGTCAGGGAGACTGCTGTGCTCTATTTAGACTACTCTTCTTTACACCACAGTCCAGAATTTAATGACAGATAAAAAGGGAGGCCATATGGGGCTCACCTTATTTTTTTTCCCTTCTCTCAAGGAATATCACAGTCCTGTATTGCCTGTTATGCAATATCTGAAAACTGTTATGTCATGTGTTTTGTTCAGTTTTTTAGTTGTTTAGAGTGGGGGGACTGGTTGAATATCAGTTTCTGTCATAAATCCTTGAAATATAATATAAATATAATAAATAAAAACATTAATCTTTGCCTCTCAGCTGATTTTATATTTTAATTTTGAGAGATAATGGAAATGTTTTGTCATGATTTGTGTACCAAAAATTGGTAAATTTTATTGTATGTAAATTATACCTCAATAAAACTCATAAAAAGACAAAATAGGGCTTCCCTCGTGGCGCAGTGGTTGAGAGTCCGCCTGCCGATGCAGGGGACACGGGCACGTGCCCCAGTCTGGGAAGATCCCACATGCCGCGGAGCGGCTGGGCCCGTGAGCCATGGCCGCTGAGCCTGCGCGTCCGGAGCCTGTGCTCCGCAACGGGAGAGACCACAACAGTGAGAGGCCCGCGTACAGCAAAAAAAAAAAAAAAAAGACAAAATAGAGACTTTTGAGCCAAAGTTATATTATTAAATATTTCAGGCACGCAAAGATAAGTATAGAGAATAATATACGGAATGCCCTTATGGTTATCATTCAGATTACAAAATAAGACAATACAAATATAACCAGAAGCTCCCTGTGTATCCTTTTCTCCCCTGCAGAGTTAACCACTATCTTGAACATTGTGTTTATTATCCTAATGCTTGATTTTATCATTTTGCTTCATATACATATATGTATATATATAAACACACAAAGATACAAAGGTAAATATATATTTAACTTTGTATCTTAGCAAATATGTTGTTTTCACTGCTTTTCAACTTGACTAAATTTCATCCATGTAGCTGTTTTTAAATGATGTGATAATAAATAGGCAAACCCACAAACATAATTATATTTATATAACATGCAGTCTTGGGCCTGTACAAATTCACAAAGTTTAGCAGACTCTGCATTTTGAACTAACCTTCCCTCAGGAGAGAAAGTCAAGAAAATCACTGTCATTTATTCCTCTGCCCAGGGGAAAAAAAATTAGTGAACACTCACTCTTGGCAAGTGGCATGAAAGGCAATTTGTAAGGCTGGCCTTGTTCCAACAGCTGTAGTAAAGACTCATATGTCGAGGGGTGATGAGGGTTTGGCTGTTCCCATTGCCCTGAGTCAGCAGGCCTACTGGTGCCTGTAGTTAGCAGTTTCCAGTTAGAGAGTGGCTGCTGGATACCCTCCTGCTTTCTCCTGGATGGAAATGAGTGTCTCAAGAAAATTGATTCTAGTGCTCAGATTCAGGCTGGACCATTAACTCTGTGAATATTATTAATTCCTTAATAAGGGTCAGAAATATCTGTAATTCCTTCCCTATGCGACTCCTTTTTATGAGGTTCAGCCCACATGCTGTAACTATCCTCCAAGGCACAGGCTCAAGTGGCATCTCTTTCCTCATACCAGGCCTGATTCCCCCAATTCAAAATGATGGCTGCTTCTTTCAGCATTTATCCGTGCCTCTTTTATTGTTTTCTACATGTGCTATGTTTATTTCAGTACCTGTCTTGTTTCCTCTATGGAAGTCAGAGACATGCATATGCCAATTTCTCTTTATATCCATCCATTTGCCTCTCCTCTTACTCTCACTTCAGTGCCTAGTGAAATATTTAACACAACTGTTTATTGAATAAATGACTGTAAGAGAAATTAATTTTTTGTTTCATTTCATCACACTATTAAAACAACAGAAATACACTGCTCGTGGAACGACTCTGTATACAACACAACATTTGTATTCTCTAGTTTAATCTGTAATTCCACACTTTTGGTTCAAGTAAGTTCCCAAGAACAAGCCAATCCCTGTAATCACTAGCAAGACCACAGCTCATAAACATAGCTGGAGTCTCCAGAATGAGTTTTATTTTCTCATAACCTTTGCTTATTAAGTAGAGTTTCATTTTCTTTTTCATTGTTCTTTTGAGCTATAACAAGCCCCTCCTCTGTCCATTTCTTGATTTCCCAACAGGTCAGTTTTGATCACTAGCAGAGTGATTAAATTTCCTGAAATGCCACACAGCTGAGCCAGAAGTTCTAAACAGAAACAAAAGGGGCATCAAACAGAAGAGCCTGCTTTCAAAGTTCCCAGATGACATGAAATTCAGAAGCATTAACTAACTTATTTAAAGGTGAAGGAAAAATTTAATCAGAAAAAGTAATGAAAAGCATGTCTACATTAGCACACAACCACACACACACACAGTTTTTGTTTTTTTGTTTTTTTTTTAGCGGTACGCGGGCCTCTCACTGTTGTGGCCTCTCCTCTTGCAGAGCACAGGCTCCAGACGCGCAGGCTCAGCGGCCATGGCTCACGGGCCCAGCCGCTCTGCGGCATGTGGGATCTTCCCGGACCGGGGCACAAACCCGTGTCCCCTGCGTGAGCAGGCGGACTCTCAACCACTGCACCACCACGGAAGCCCTGTTTCAAGATTTTTTAAAATTCCCTTTTTATTTCTTATTTGATCCATTGGTTGTTTAGGAGTGTATTAATTTCTACATATTTTGAGAACTTTTATTTCTGTTACTGATTTTTAGTTTCACCTATTGTAGTTGGAAAAGATAATTTGTTCAGATTTGTTTTGTGTTCTTAACATATGACTTATGTACTGGAGGACGTTCTGTGTGTGATTTAGCATATGTATTCTGGTGCTGTTGCATGGATGTCTATTATGTTGATTTGGTCTAAAGAGTGGTTCAAGTCCAACTTTTCCTTATTGATTTTCTATATGGATAATCTATCCATTGTTGAAAGTGGGTTATTGACCCCCCCTGCTATTATTGTATTGCTGTCTATTTCTCCCTTCAGATCTGTTAATATTTGCTTTGTATATTTAGGTGCTTTGATGTTGGGTGCACATTTATACATTGTTATATCCGCTTGATGAATTGAATGAATGGCTTTCTTATCTACCACAAATTTTGCTTTTATCCTGGAGTTGAAAATTATCTTTTCATTTTTTAAGTTTTTCATATGCATATACCTAATTTCCCCCAATTACTTGGAAAAATAACAAATATCTCTCAATGATTTTTCCGAATGCAAAAACTACAGTTCCATTTTCTTTGTGGAGACTTCCCTCCAAAGTGGACATGGGTATCTCTAGACTGGAGACACAGCTGTCATCCTGGGCTTCCCTTTGCCATTCTTCTGGCTGGAATCCTCAATCTCTTAGATTCCATTTCTTTCTTTTTCTTGGGTTATGCCCTAATTTTGCCAAAGCCTACCTCCTAGGGGACTCCTTAAAAGTCATGTAGGGAAAATTTTCTTTAAAGAGAGTCTTTGTATGTCTGAAAACACCTTTATTCAATCCTCATAGTTAATCAAGTTTGAATGAGTGTAGGATTCTATGTTGAAAATAATTTTCCTCAGAATTTAAAGGCATTTACCCACTATTTTCTGGCATTCAGCATTGTTTTTGAAAAGTTCCATGTCGTTCTGACTCAGTTATATGTATCTTTGAATGGTACGTGTATTCTCTCTCATGTCCTCCTTTGTTTCTCTCCTTCCTTCTCCTTCTGCCCCACTCCACCCTTTTAGGATTTTTTTCTCTTTTTAGTATTTTTAAGCTTCTACGTGGATTTCTGTGCTTCGGTACTGAGTGGGCTTTTTCAATATGAAGACTTTTCCTTTAGCTCTGGGAAATTTCTTTATACTATATCTTAGATAATTTTCTTCCCTCCATATTCTCTGGTCTCTCCTTCTGCAACTTCTGTGATTCCCAATCTTCTGGAATACTGTTCAATTTTTTTCTTATCATCAATAATTTCCACCTCTTTGGTTTTTGTATTCTGTTATACTGTTCAGAGGTCTTCCTCAACATTACCCTTCAACCTTTTATTAACTTCTATTCCACTCACCATGTTTTTAATTTTGAAGAGCTCTATCTTGTCTGATTGTTCCTGGTTTTAGATGTAATATTCTTACTTCATAGATGCAGTAATTATTACTCTGATGCTATTAGTAATAATTTTAAAGTATTTTTCTTCTGTTCCCTGTATAGTTCGTCTTTTATATAGATCCCCCCCACTTTAGCTTTTCTTCCCCAGACATTCCTAATGGCAGGTCAAAACAAGGTGAAATTTTTTTTATCACAGCTGTGTCTTAAAGACAAATCATTATTTAACAATTTATAATCATAGAATGGAAACTTTCAGGAACACATTTTGACATGACAGAAGAACCTTTGCTTTACCAAGGATCCACCAAGGGTCCCTCAAACAGGCTGTCCCATTTCCCATACTCCCCATCATGATTTTAAACCTTTATTAAATTTTAAACACTTTTACACGAATTTTAAGGGTTACGTTCCATTTATAGTTATTACAAGATATTGGCTATATTCCCTGTGCCATACAGTACGTCCTTGAGCCTATCTCACACCCAGGAGATTGTACCTCCCACTTTCCTACCCCTTCATTGCCCCCCACTCCAGTTTAGCTTTTTAATTGAGGTATAACTCACTTACTGAAATCTATAGAGAATTCAGTTATACAGCTTGACAAATTTTACATATTACATTCATATAACTGCACCAAGATGAAGATACAGAACATTCCAGTAATACAAAAGGCTCCCTCATTTACCTTCCCAGGGAATACAACCCCCTAAGAAATAATCACTTTGTTTTTTTATTAATAAATTATGTATTTGGCTGTGTTGGGTCTTCATTGCTGTGTGCGGGCTTTACTCTAGTTGCTGCGAGTGGGGGCTACTCTTCGTTGTGATGCGTGGGCCTCATTGCGGTGGCCTCTCTTGTTACAGAGCACAGGCTCTAGGTGTGCGGGCTTCAGTAGTTGCAGCACGCGGGCTCTGGAGCTCAGGCTTAGTAGTTGTGGTGCACGGGCTTAGTTGTTCCGTGGCATGTGGGATCTTCCCAGACCAGGGCTCAAACCCGTGTCCCCTGCATTGGCAGGCAGATTCTTAACCATTGTGCCACCAGGGAAGTCCCCCCTTTTCACTCTCTTAATGCTGCCTTTTGATTACTAGAAGTTCTTAACAGCTATGTTATAATTAATCCACCTAAATTGTACCTAAAAGTACAATTCAATACTTTTAGTACATTCAGAAAGTTATACAATCATCACCACAGTCAGTGCTAGAATATTTTCATCATCCTTAAAGGAAATCCCACACCTATCACTAGTCACTCCCCATTCCTTCTGCAAACTCCCAGCCCTAGGAAGCCACTGATCTACTTTCTCTGGATATAAAATTGCCTGTTCTACACATTTCATATGAATTAAATCCTATAATAAGTTCTTTTTTGACTCACCTCTTTCATTTAGCAAAATGTATTGAAGAATTATCAATGTTATAGCATGTGCTGGTATTCCATTCCTTTTAATTGATTATAAAGATTTATTTATTCATTTACCAGATGGAGGGCCATTTGGGTTGTTTATACTTTTTGGACATTATAAATAATGCTACTATGAATATTCATATATTTTGTATGAACATATGTTTTCAGTTATCTTGGATAAATATCTAAGAGTGGAATTGCCGGGCTGTATAACTCTGTTTAACTTAAAAAAAAAAAAAAGACTTCATCCTTTCAGAACAGTTTTACATTCACAGCAAAATTGACAGGAATGTACAGAGATTTCTCATATACCTCCTGCCCCCACATGTGCATAGCCTCCCCCATTATGAACATCCTCCAACAGAGTGATGCATTTGTTACAATTAATGAACCTACATTGCCACATCATAATCACCCAAGGTCCACAATTTACATTAGTTTACTCTTGGTGGTGTACATTCTATGGGTTTAAAAAAATGTATAATGACGTGTATTTACCCTCATAGTGCATACAGAGTACTTTCATTGCCCTAAAACTCCTCTGTGCTTAGCCTATTCATCCCTCTCCTTTGCCCCCAACCCCTGGCAACTACTATATTTTTACTGTCTTCATAGTTTTGCCTTTTCCAGAATGTCATATTAGTAGTAGGAATCATACAGCATATAGCCTTTTCACATTGGCTTCTTTCATTTAGCAATATGTATGTTTCCTCCATGTCTTTTCATGGCTTGATAACTCATTAGTGATAAATAATATTAAATAAAATTACATTGTCTGGATGTACCAGTTTATCCATTCACCCACTGAAGGATACCTCTGTTGCTTCCCACTGTGGGGAATTATGAACAAAACTGCCAGAAACAGGGGTGAGTGGACCTAAATTTTCAACTTCTTTAGGTAAATACCAAGGAGTGTGATTGCTGGATTATACAATCCAAGATTATGTTCAGTTTTGTAAGACGCTGGCTGCCAAACTGTCTTCCAAAATGTCTACCATTTTGCATTCCTACCAGCAGTAAGACTTCCTGTTGTATTACATCCTCACCAGCATCTGATGCTGTTGGTGTTCTGGATTTTTTTGGTCATTCTAATAGATGCGTAGTGGTATCTTGTTTTAATTTGCATTCCCTGGTGACACAGGATGTGAGCATCTTTTCATGTTTATTCACCTTGTGTATATTTTCCCTTTGGTAAAGCTCTCTTTGGCCCGTTTGTTAATCGGTTGTTCATTTTTTTATTGCTGAGTTTTAAGAGTTCTTTGTATATTTTAGATAATACTCCTTTATCAGATGTGCCTTTTGCAAACATTTTCTCCCAGGGTGTGGCTTGCCTCATTCTCTTGACATTATCTTTCACAAAGTAGAAGTTTTAAATTTTAAATGAGTCCAGGTTATTATTTCTTTCATGGATTATTCCTTTACTGTTTTCTCAAGAGTCATTACCATATCCAAGGTCATCTAAATTTTCTCCTATGCTACCTTCTAGAAGTTTTCTATTTTACATTTAGGTCTGTGATGCATTTTGAATTAATTTTTGTAAAGGTTTAAGGTCTGTGTCTATGCGTTTTTTGGTTTTTTTTGCATGTGAATATCCAGTTGTTTCAGCACTATTTGTTGAAAAGACTATCTTTTCCATTGCATTACCTTTGCTCCTTTGCTAAAGATCAGTTGACTTTATTTATATGGGTCTATTTCTGCGTTCTCTATTGTTTTATTGATATATTCTTTCTCTAATACCACATTGTATTTATTACTATTAAGTCTTGAAGCCACGTGGTATCAGTCCTTCAGTTTTCTTCTTTTCCTTCAATATTGTGTTGATCATTCTGGGTCTTTCGCCTCTCCAAATAAACTTTAGAATCATTTTGTCAATATCAATGAAATAGCTTACTGGAATTTTTATTGGGATTGCATTGCATCTACAGATCAATTTGTAAAGAACTGACATCTTGACAATATTGAGTCTTCCTCTCCATGAACATGGAACACCTATTTATTCTTGGATTTTGTTCATCAGAGTTTCATAGTTTTCCTCATATAGTTCTTACTATATGTATTTTGTTAGATTTATACCTAATTATTTCAATTTGGGGGTGGTACTGTAAATGGTACTGTAGTTTTAATTTCAAATTCCACTTGTTAATTGCTGGTATATAGGAAAGTGTTGGCCTTTGTATTATTAACCTTGTATCCTGCAACCTTGCTATAATTGCTTATTAGTTCCAGGAGGGCTTTTGGGGTCAATTCTTTTAAGATTTTCTACACAATCATGCCATCTGTGAACAAAACCAGTTTTGTTTCTTCCTTCTCAATCTGTATATTTTTATTTCCTTTTTTTGTGTTATTGCCTTAGCCAGGACTTTGAGGATGATGGTGAAAAGGAATGGTGAGACATCCTTTTCTTGTTCTTGATCTTAGTGGGAAAGCTTCTAGTTTATCTAGTACAATGTTAGCTCTAAAGGTCTTTGTAGTTTTTTTTTTAATCAAGCTGAGGAAGTTCCCCTCTATTCTTAGCTTATTGAGAGTTTTTATCATGGATAGTGTTAGATTTTATCAAATGCGTTTTCTGCATATGATCATGTGATTTTTCTCAATTACCCTGTCAATGTAATGGATTACATTAATTTTGAATTCTGAACCAGTCTTTCGTAACTGGGATAAATCCCACTTGGTCATGGTGTATAATTCTTTTATACATTGTTAGATTTGATATGCTAATATTTTGTTGAAGATTTTTGCATGTGTGTTCATGAGAGAGCTGTAATTTTCTTGTAATGTATTTGGTTTTGGTATTAGGGTAATGCTATCCTCATAGGATAGGGAGGATAGTTAGAAAGTACTTCCTTTGAAGAGAATTGGTACAATTTCTTCCTTAAATGTTTGGTACAATTCATCAGTGAATCCACCTGGATACTGTTTCGGAAGGTTATTCGTTAGTGATTCAATTTCTTTGATATAGGCCTATGCAAATTATTTTTTACTATATAAACTATTAACAATGCCCACAAATTTCTTCTTGGACACACCCATGGTGTGGCCATGGTGACCTGTGGTCTTGGTGTGCTGGCTTCAGGCACAGAGTCCCCAGAAGTGGACCAGCCATCTGTGGGCCCAAATCTTCTATTTTTCTCTTAAGAAATTGCTCCATTTCATCTAGGTTATCAAATGTGTGGGCATAAAGTCATTCATACTATTCTTTGATTATCCTTTTTAATGCCCATGGGTCTGAGATTATGTTCCTTTTTCTATTTATAATATTAGTAATTTGTGTCCCGTCTCTTTTTAAGTTAGCCTTGCTAGAAGCTCATCAATTTTATTGAACTTTTCAAAGAGCCAGCTTTTGTTTTGCTGTTCTCTATTGATTTCCTGTTTTCAATTTCATTGGTTTCTGCTCTAATTTTTATTATTTCCTTTTCTCTTACTTTGGATATAACTTGCTCTCCTTTTCCTAATTTTCTAAGGTGGAAGCTTAGGAAATTTATTTTAGACCTTTCTTCTTTTCTAATATTCACATTCAATGCTATAAATTTCCCTCTAAGCACTGTTTCCATTGCATCTCACAATTTTCGTTTCAAAATATTTTAAAATTTCTCTTGAGATTTTCACAATGACCTGTTATTTAGAAGTGTGTTGTTTAATCTCCAATTACTTGGGGATTTTTCCAGTTGTTACTGATTTCTACTTTAATTCCATTGTGGTAATGAGAGCAGGCATTGTATTTTTGTTTAAATTTGTTTAGTTTAGTTTTACAGCCCAGAATGTTATCTAGGTGAACCTGAGAAAAATGTGTATTCTGCTGTTGGTGGTGAAGCAATCTATAGCTGTCCATTATATCCAGTTGATTGTTGGTGGTGCTGAGTTCAGCTATGTTCTTACTGATCTTCTGCCTGTTGGATCTGTTCACTTCTGAGAGGGGAGTTGAAGTTTCTATCCAAGCTAGTGGATTTATCTATTTCTTCTTGCAGTTCTATCAGTTTTTGCTACACATATTTTGACGCTCTGTTGTTAGGTGCATAAGGATTCTTATATCTTCTTGAAGATCCCTTTATCATTATGCCTCTGTTTATTAACCCTGGTAATTTTCCTTGCTCTGAAGTCTACTCTGAAATTAATAAGAGTACAGTGTCCTCTACTCTGAAATTAATAAGAGTACAGTGTCCTCTACAAACAAGTTCTGTTCCGAGAGCACATCTGTAAGTCGTTTTTCATAAGTCCAACAAAGTTAACCTAGGTACCCAACTAACACAATAGGCTGCAGTGTACCAGCTGTATCACTGCTGCTTTTACGCTTGCTTCCAGACACCATGGGCTTGATATAAAGATACTGTGCTCTATACAGTAAAGTATACAGAAGCACAACCACTTGTAGAGGATGCACACACATGACGATGTACACTAGACACATGAACTAACATGACTGGACATGCGAATGCACATTTGCATCTGCATCAAGTTCATAACTTGAAAGTTCGTATGTAGGGGACTTACTGTACTCCTGCTTTCTTTTCATTAGTATTATTAGCATGGTATATCTTTCTTCATCCATTTACTTTTAGTCTGTATGTGTCTTGTCTACAATAAACCCACTTTATTTTTTTGATTCACTTTGATAATCTCCTTTGTGTATTTATACCATTGACATTCAAAGTGATTATTGATATAGTTAGATTAATATCTACCATGTTTGTTCTATCTTTGTTCTACTTGTTGTTTGTTCCTTATTTTTGTTCTTTCTCCTTTTTGTGGTTTTCAGCATATTTCCATTTTCTTAGCGTATCAGTTATACTTTTTTACTTTAAGTGGTTATCCTAGAGTTTGCAATATACAGCTAATCCAAATCCACTTTAAAATGCTACTACACTGCTTCACCAGTAGTGTCCTTTTTAATAATAGTTCCTCCCTAGCATCCCTTGTATCATTGCTATCATTTACATATAAGAATATACAAATATACACATATATGACATACGTAAGCATATGTAATCAAACACAGTTAACATTTTGTTCAAAATAATTGTTAGGTCAATTAAGAATAAAAAAGTTTACCTTCACTAATCCTTCTTTGATGCTCTTCCTTTATGTAGGTATGTTTATAATCTGTATTATTTTCCTTTTCTCTCAAGAGCTTATCTTGCAGGACAGGTGTACTAGCAATGAATTCCTTCAATTCTGATTCTGAGTCTTCACTGTGTTTTTTTTTTTTTTTTTTTTTGCTGTACCCGGGCCTCTCACTGTTGTGGCCTCTCCCATTGCAGAGCACAGGCTCCGGACGCACAGCCTCAGCGGCCATGGCTCACGGGCCTAGCTGCTTTGCGGCCTGTGGGATCTTCCCGGACCGGGGCACAAACCTGCTTCCCCTGCATCAGCAGGCAGACTCTCAACCACTGCGCCACCAAGGAAGCCCCACTGTTCACTTTTGAAGGATAATTTCGCAAGGCACAGAAATTCTAAGTTGGTGGGTTTTTTCTCTCAACATTGTTCACACACCACTCTTCCTTCATGGTTTCTGAGAAGTCAAATATAATTCTTATCTTTGCTCCTCTATAGGTAAAATGCGTTTTTCCTCTGGCTTCTTCCAGGATTTTTCATCTTCAATTATTTGTAGTTTGAAAATGACATGCCTTGTTGTGGTTTTGGGGCATTTACCCTGTTTGGTGTTCTGAGTTTTTTGGATCTGTGCTTTGGCATCCAGTCTGTTCAGGCTGCTCTAACATAGTATCATAAACTGGATTGGCTTATAAAGAGAAATTTCTTATAGTTCTGGAGGCTGAAAAATCCAAGATCAAGACACTGGCAGATTCAGCATCTGGTGAAGATCCACCTCCTGATTCACTGTTGTGCTTGCATGGTGGAAGGAGCAAGGGAGCTCTCTGGTGTCTAATCCCATTTATGAGGGCCCCATCATCATGATCTAATTACCTCCCAAAGGCCAAAGCTCCAAATAACATGACATTAGAGATGAAGTTTCAACATATTATTCTGAGGGCAACACAGTCTACAATAGACATTAACTTGGGTAAATTCTCAATCATTATTGTTTAAAATATTTCTTCTGTTCGTCTTAGTATTACCATTATATGAGCTATACCTTTTGCAGTTGTCTTAGTTCTTGGGTTTTTGGTGTTTTTCTTTCAGTTTTGGCAGTTTCTATTGAGAATTCCTTAAGCTCAGCAATTCCTTTCTTAGCTATGTCCTGTTTTGTTATCTGGTAAAGGCATTTTATTTCTGCAGTGTTTTTGATGTCTAGCATTTCTTTTTGATTTCTTCTTAGTTTGCATCTCTTTGCTTGCACTGCCCATCTGTTCCTGCATGCTATTTTATCCATTACAGCCCTTTGCATATTAAACAGTGGTTTTAATTAAGTTCCCAGTCTGTTAATTCCAACATCCCTGCCATATCTAAGTCTGGTTCTAATGCCTACTGTCTCTTCAAACTGTGGCTTTTGCCTTTTAATATGCCTTGTATTATTTTCCCCCCGTTAGCTGGACATAATGTACTGGCTATAAGGAATTGCCGTAAGCCTTTAGAAATGTGGTGGTAAGGTATGGGTAGAGGGGAAACCATCTATACTCCTGTGATTAGTGTCAGTCTTCTAGTGTGTCTGTGCCTCTGCCCTGTAAACTTCACAAGTGCTTCTGAGCCCCCTGCCCCGACACACCACCACCATTCCTGGCCTCTTATGTGGGACAAGATAGCTAGAGCAAGCTGGAGTTGGGTATTTCCCTTTTCCACGTCAGCTAGGCTCTGATAAAATCCCAGCATATTGGGCTCTGGTTAAATAGTTTCTCCTGGGGCCAGATCTTTAAGAGGTACAGAATGCTCTGGTGAATGGTTTTTGCAGAGATTTCTGCTTGTGGGTTTCAACTCCACTAAGCTGAGATTCCAATGTATTTGCCCATCTCTCCAATTTGGGGGGCAGCAGTTTGCCCTATGACCTTACCTCTCTTACAGATGGAAAAAGAGCTGTTGACTTTTTGTTGTTGTTCAGCTTTTACTTGTTAGGATGGAGTGGTGACTTCCAGTTTCCTTACATGCAGAACTAGAAATCAGAAGTAATTTGACAACCTTTAAATTCAAATAGCACCTTTAGACTGGAGAGAATTATCACGATATACAATTATCAGATAATTTGCTTTATATTGCCTAATGGGACAATCTTTTTGCCTGGGGAAAGAAGAGAGATACAGTATGTGTCTTATCAATCAGATAATTTTTAGCTTTAAATAAACTATATAGCCATTACACTGAAAAAATAAAATCAATTTAACCTTAAGGAGACTCAGCTTTTAATAGCTTCAGGAAATTCATTTAAAAATATTTTAAAGGTCAAAAATTTTTAAGCTGCTTACATTTTAAACTATGTTTTGAAAAAACTGTAATTATAAAAGTCAAGCAGGCAATAAGCAAGAATCAGCATTAAGGAATTGGTCCCAAGCCTAAAAAGTACCATAATAGATACTCAGTTCCAAGTCTTATCTCCATCTTGCCTCCTCCTTGCTCCTCTCCTCTTCACAAGTGGCTTATTGTTGGAATTTCTACTCGTTTACTAAAGCTGAGGAAGCTCCTGCTTCTAGTATCCAAAAGGAAAGTTGCAAGATGAGGTTGGAGAGACCTGGTGGGTTGAGGGGTTAGTGAAGGTCCTTGCAGGTCACTAAAAAAGAAAATTTGGATTTATATCTAAATGCAAGAGGAAACCATTGAAGGATTTTAAAACAAAGGGATGATGTGATCTGATATACCTCTTAAGACACTGACCGCTCAATGAAGAATGGATTAGAGGGAATACAAATTGAGACTAGAGATGGCTACCAATTAAGCATCACAAAATGACAAGGAGTTACTTATCAGTCAAGATTCTTGATTATAAATAAAAAATGCCAGCTGACTTAAGCAGATACAGGAAATTTTTGGTGTCTTTTTAAGTTTGCAGACTGCAAGAGGAAAGGAGAGTCAGGCTTGGAAGGAAGTTTTAGCCACACCATGAAGTCAGTCCAGTGAGGTCATCACCACTGCCAAACTGTGGACACCAGCCTGTCCCACTGCTGCCACTGACACCAGATAAGGAATCTGCTGGCTAGAGATATAACCACCTCCCTATCCCCTAGTTCCACTCCCTCTCACATATTGCTGACATCTTTAAGGCACTTACTATCCACTCTACTCACTATCCCTACTTCTTGGGTTTAAGGTTTAAAGTTTGCATACACCTGACTGACCATGCCTAGTTCACAGGCATATGCTATAGATGCAAAGAATGGGTAAACAAGCATCGGGGATTTGGGGCATCTATGGTGTTAGGTGGGCTCTGCCTCTCAGCAGGACTCAGCTTGGGGAATATCCCAATGGCAGGTCTGCATGCTGGGAAGCTGAGAAAATGACACCTATCTAATACCAGCTTGGAAAACTTGCTTTTGCCTATGAGAAAAGATGTAATGTTATTACAAGCAGAGGCTTGAAAATGTACTTGGATGATTGAACGTCATGATCTTGTGTTTCCACATCACAGTGAGAAATGTGCTGGTTTGCTCACTCTTCCAAGGAGGCTGAGCCATGTGGAACAAATGCACACACCTGCAGTCTATCAGTCAACCCCAGCTGTCCTACAGATGAGAGCCTGGATGAGATCAGCACTGGAAGTACCTGTTGTGTGCCTGAGTTTTAATGACTGATTATGCAGCAACAGTTGATCAGATACACTCGGAAAGTATTCTGAGATCCCCCCAAAAGTGACAAAAAAGGTTGGCAATTAAATGTAAGAAAGCTTTAATTATGGGAACAAAATGTTCCATAGTGTGAACAGTAAGTCTTAAAGGGACCTGTTTGTACCAAATTCTACTGTGAGGAAGTGACCATTTACACCTTCCATACGCATGGTCTTCAATTCTTATGCTTATACACTGTTTTATGGCTTACAAAAACCCTTTTTGTAAACCAGGTAACTACCATCATAGCACACTAACAGATTACTACTTGCTTTCTTATCTCAGAACAGGAAAGGAGTCTCACCACTCTTCAGCCTATCTCTACCTGTCCAGTAAGTTTGGCAAATTTAGGCCTACAAATAATGCCTACACTCCATTACCAGTATTTTTAATCATCTGGTTACCCAGGTTAGAGGCAGAATGAAATCATGATTAAGAGTACAGAGTATGGATTGAGACTGGTCAAGTTCAGATCCCAGCATTGCTGTTTTAACAGCTGTTTGACCTAAGGTAAATTACTACACCATTTTGATTGACGTAGACTGAACATATTAATATATGGGAAGTGCTTTACAAAGTACCTGGGACACACTATACTGTATTTAAGTAATAATACAAAGGTCAGCAGGCTAACAAACTTTAATTACCTGCCTATAGCAATTTCGCTAGAAATGACCATGAAAAATAAACTAAGAAGAATGTGCATTTCAGGTACCTTCAGGGCAAGTGTGGAGACTAGAGTTATTTTAATATAACACCATCTGCAAGTGGAGATGATCACTCCAATACCTAGTTACTCACTTTGATTTATCTGCCAGGAATACACAATTTATCTATTTAGAACACCAATAACAACAAAAAGAATACAACTGAGTCCAAAAGAACTCTTAATTATATATGTAGCAAGGTTAAAACAAAATCTTTATAAACTGAGTTGTACCAGCCTTTTACTCTTTTCATTTGCGTTTATTTAAACACAGTTCTCAAAACATTTGAGTGAAATTGGGCCTCCTTTGGTAAGCAAAGGACCTGAAAATAATATTTAAAAAATGAACAGGCAAAGTCTTCAGTTCATCCACAACAGGTGTAGTGTTCCCTTCTCTCTTTCTCAAACCCTAAAGCACCCAGTTTTTCCATATAATCTAAAAGCTAGAAGAACAAGAGTACATTTGTGGTGGAATGTATTGTCACTTGCTGATAACTAGTTGAAATACCATTATCCCCTTGTAACAGCTTTAAGAAACAGCCTTTTAAAGGCGTTCATTGTGTAACTCTTATCTTATTCCCTGCTATATATATAACACAGATTATATAAACGCCGACAAATTCACATTTATATTAAGCATTAGCTGTATTGAAAGATCTTTAGGCCTAATACTAGCAGTATAGAGTTACAGAGCATAATTTTTATCACTTAATTGCAGGTATATTAAGTATGGTTATGTTTTATGGACTGGAGGAAAACGGGCATTTTTGTCTTGAATTTACTACTGACAGTCTATTCTGAACAGTTCTGCTAACCATTGATATGTTAGAAAGAAAAGTAAAAACCAAACTTTATTGTTGCTTTTTGCCATTTGGTAGCTCATTTTACACACAGGCTTCGATCTTCAGAATACCCTGGATTCAGTAGAAAAACCATTTTAAATGAAGTTTTGTACAATAGAAACTTCTCAGCAGTCAAAATTCAGACTGTAAAAAAATACATGCAAAACATACTTTTCTGAAAACACTTAACTTTGAACAAAGCACCGAACTACACAAATGCAGAATGAAAACAGCATTTCAACTCCACCAAAAGTAGTCATCATAAAAGGTGTAAAAGTCACCTAACTTCACTAGGCACTGTTCACTTTTTAAACAGGAGACAATAAAAAATATTGTCCACAAACAATATCCCAACTCTAGGGTAGGTTTCAGAAAGTCTTCAACTTCATGCTTTAATAGCGACCTAGGAAGAAAAGAAATAAATATTCTTCAATACTCAAGTGTGTACTTTTAATGTTGAGCATTTTAAACTACTCTGCCATCAGGAAATTCCTATGTACCAGATTCTCTCCTGTGAAAATAGAGGAAAACCTTCACATAAAGATTTCACTAAGACGACCAATGTTAAACAGAAATAGCTGGGAGTATATAGCTGAAAGCTAAGGTTTTAAGTCACTCAAATGTTTCCAAGCTGTACAAACATTAACAAGGACTCCTAAAAAGAAAAGCTACAAATGATGACAGAACATAAGCAACAAGAGTAAGATCCAAGGGTTGTTTTCCTATACTTCCTTAAACCAAAAGTTGGAGAGAAATACAGATAAAACTAATTGAATTAACCCATTATCTGCTGTTTGGTAAGTCACAGCAAGCCATGCTATTACAACATATAAACAATCATGTAAGTCAATAAAAACTTACGAGGTGAGTATGATCGAGATCTGGAACGTGATCTGTATCCTCCACGACTATAGTAGGGAGAAGGTGACCGTCTTCTGTAAACAAATGTCAACACCATCTAAGACTACCGAGATTATATATGATCCCTTTGTCGCTTTCCAAAACTAAAAGACCCTCACTGACCTTGAAAAATATTGCATTAGTCACAGGATTTCAAGGTCTGTTTTAGTCCTGAGAATGAAGCACACTATCAGGCCCAGTACCAAATAACCCCTCAAACTATCAGAGGTTGAATACTCCTTGCTATATTTGATCCACTGATCATCTGCTAATTAACATTATACTTAACAGAATTTAAAATGGCTTAGAGAAGGAGAAAAAAAAACTTTACCACTAATTATACCCTATGAGCACCCAAAACAAAATTTCATTCATAGTGCTTCAAAGTGATTTAGTTCTGTGTAAGAAAGATCAACTTGAATACTCACTTACTATTCTGAAATACTTATAAAAAGCTAATAAAACTATCAGGAATAATACTTAGTTTCTGCCATATCTCATGTTAAGGTACAAAATGGTACCACTGAGTAAATGACCTAGTGTAAGCGCAATTAATTTCTATGAACACACAAATTAAGCCATGTACACATTGTCATTTGGCTTCAGTTACAGTATATTCATAAACTTCATGCAATCCAATTCTGTGTAATGCCAACTATAATTTACCAAAATACTAATAACGAAGATGTCTTTATGTGAGCCATTCTACTCTTGTACAGATTTTAAATCTTCTCCTGGCATACCTGTATATCTGATCCCTGTCTTGAGCAGCTCTCCATCCTCCTCCTCCTCCACCTCCTCCTCTGTGAAGGCAGAAAAGCAACATATATTCATTTAAAAATTTTTTGAAAGTACACACAATTCATGCAATAAAATTAAAACTCGCAGAAGTGAAAGCTAGCTGCTTTTGCCACCTCTTTACAAACTGGCATAGAGCTCTCCCTGGTGGTTAAAATGAATATCATTCAAAGTAAATGCTCATGAATTAAAATATTAAGACCCTAATCTTTGCAGCTTCCACAAATCAATCCCTTAAGTGTCACTCAGTACAGAAATGCCACTTTTAAGAAAGTTTCTTTTTGTCAGTATTAAATGTCAGGACTGTCAACTTCTTAAAACATTACTGAATAGTGTGCAAAAGACGACATCCACACCTCAACACCACACTAAAATAAGGTGTCAAGGATTAACTGTTGTGGTCAATACTTTACACAATTTACATTTTGACAAGCAAGGAAGGGTCTGAATTACCTGCTGTTGCTAATAAAATAGAGAACTTTACTTCATTTTTGCCTTTAAAAGTATTCCCAGTGTCATGAACATTTCCCTGCCAAACCCCAAAATATATATCAATATTTTTGGTAATAAACGTCTTACCATTGTTACACTAATTATTGTCCTTAAATAATTACTTCTTTGATTCTTCCAAGAATCAATTTCCCCTGCCCTTCAGTGCACGATTCCTTAGATACGAAAAATTGCTTTATAAAGCAATGACATTCAAAACACAGCTTATGAAACTCACTTTAAAAACAAAAAAGGGGGAAAAACTGAAGTATGGTCTATAATTGTTTTCACTGTCATGTTCTGAAACCAAGGATTTCAGTTGTTTTACAACTTGGTGTTTAAAAAATATACATACAAAGATAAATTTAAAAGACACATAATCATAAAATCTAGTTTAGGGGCTTCCCTGGCAGTCGGTGGTTAAGACTCCGTGCTGCCAATGCAAGGGACTCGGGTTCGATCCCTGGTGAGGGAACTAAGATGCCGCATGGTGTGGCCAAAACAAACAACTAGTGTAAACTCTGGGCCTGGATCTTGGTATTAAAGGTAATGACTTGTATCAAAGACTAAAACTCAGGTATGTATAGTGCTGCCTTAAATTATGTTGCAACTGATTCAGGAGAAGACCTGGCGTGACCTTCAACTTTTTGGCAACTTAAACTTAGTATTATGCTTAACTTACCTGTATGACCTGCTGTAATAGTCCCGATCATCATAGCCTCGATCATATCCCCTGTCGTAGTAATCTCGACGGCGTGAGCTGCCACTATGAACAACAGTAAGTAAGATTTGTACGAACTTAAAAAATCTTACCTATAGTAACGGTTAAGTTTCCAGCGTGGGAAAAATGGTCTGGTGAAAATCAATTACCCAGCAAAGCCAAATCTATGGCATTTATTTATGATAAAAGTGGGATGTGATCTATTAAATGATACCAATCAAAGTGTGTGGTACCGACAGAATGTTTCCACTGAATATACTGTATTGACTTTGAGTTTTAGCCAGTTTGAAATGCCAGATCCCCCCCCCACCCCTAACTACGTGTAGTTCTTGGAGGAACTGAACAAACTGAACTGTCAGTATTTTTAACCACCTTGAAAATAAACTTACTAGGTAGGTCTCCCCATGTAAATTCCTGGTGTTGGGGTATGTGGTCTCTTTGTTATAGAGAAATCAACTCTGATCCTACGTCCATCAAGCTCCATTCCATTGGCACGCTCTTTCGCCTTCAAAAGATATGTAAGTTGTTATATACACCCTGGACAAAGCCCCAAATTATCCAACAGCTATAAACAGGGTCCAACTGGATGTTTCAGCTAGGCCAGAACATTATGCCTGACAGCTTATTAATAGGCTTTTCCGCCTATTAAATCTTTATTTATAAAAGCTAGCCCAGAAAAGCTTACCCAAAAAACCACAAAAGCCAATTTAACCCATGAAATATTTTATCTAACACAGTGCTTGTAGCTCTAAAGCAGTACATAGCTGTCAACCTATGACCCATGAGCTAAGAATTTAAATGGGTGAGGGGAAAGAAAATCAATAGTATTTCATCATAAATGGAATTCAAAATCAGTGACCATAAATGTTTTACCGAAAGATAGCTCCACTCATTAATTTGCATATTATATGGCTACTTTTACATTACTTTGACAGGGTTGAAAAGGTGTCATTAAGATCTTATGGTGGGCTTCCCTGGTGGCGCAGTGGTTGAGAGTCTGCCTGCCGATGCAGGGCACACGGGTTCGTGTCCCGGTCTGGGAAGATCCCACATGCCGCAGAGCGGCTGGACCCGTGAGCCACGGCCGCTGAGCCTGCGTGTCCGGAGCCTGTGCTCCGCAATGGGAGAGGCCACGACAGTGAGAGGCCCGCGTACCATCTTATGGTGCACAAAGCCCAAAATATTTACTGTCTAATCCCTTACAGAAGTTTATGGCTCCCTGCTATGGAAGCAAAAGGTTGGGATGAAGAAAGCTTGAATTACATATAGTTCTTTTATCTAGAACACAGACTAAATAAAACAGTATGTACTTAAGGAAAAAATATCCCAAAGACATAGCAGTTTGTTCACAATTTAAAGAAACACCCCTCCACCTAAATAGAATTTAAACGTCTAATTCCAAGTATGCTATTTTCTAGTTTGATCGTTTCTGCCTCAAGACAGTTTCTGGCACTACTGATTCAGATACAAAATATGCTATCTTTCAGAAAGTGAACTCTGGTCCTGTAGCAAAAAAAGAAAGAAAAAAAAAATTTAGGGAAACCAGGAAGCCTATACGGTTCAATTATTACCAAAATGAAGTGAATGAGATCTTAAAGAATCTATTAAATCTCTTAAATTATAATTACTTGCATTCAGCTTTCAATTCTTCCTTTAGTAGATCAGCTTTATTTTAAAATCTATGGTTTTTAAAAATTAGTATAATCTTGACAAAGTTATATATACATATAAAAGAAAATGTATAACCATATAATCTCATTTAGAACTCAGTTACTCATCTCAACATTGACCTCAGATGGCTTGTCATTTAAGTTTCTCAACTTTTCCTTATACTGTATGTATCTAAAGTCCAGATTTCTTAAATGTGGCCTAGATTCTCACGCTGAATTTTTACTTTAGTCTACATAATAAAAAAAATTTAATTTGGCAGTCCAGTGGTTAGGACTCAGTGCTTTCACTGCCATGGCCTGGGTTCAATCCCTGGTCGGGGAACTAAGATCCCGTAAGCCATGCAGCACAGCCCCCCCCCAAAATTACTTCCTATGTTTTGCCTCAAGTCAACTTAACTCTAAATATAATCACTTGCTAGTATACATTCAAAACCAGTTCCTTTCTCCTGAGTCAGAGTCATAGTTTTATCACTTTTTAATGTTCTTCTCCATTTTAGAAAGTAATTTGGGGGGGACTTTGCTGGTGGCGCAGTGGTTTAGAATCCCCCTGCCAATGCAGGGGACACGGGTTTGATCCCTGGTCCAGGAAGATCTCACATGCCACAGAGCAACTAGCCCATGCGCCACAACTACTGAAGCCCGTGCACCCAGAGCCCGTGCTCTGCCAACAAGAGAAGCCACTGCGATGAGAAGCCTGTACACCACAACAAAGAGTAGCCCCTGCTCGACGCAACTAGAGAAAGCCTGTGCCTAGCAACAAAGACCCAATGCAGCCAAAAATTTTTTTAAAAAAAGGAATTTGGGGGCTTCCCTTGGTGGTGCAGTGGTTAATAATCTGCCTGCCTATACAGGGGACACGGGTTTAAGCCCTGGTCCACGAAGATCCCACATGCTGCACAGTAACTAAGCCTGTGCGCCACAACTACTGAAGTCCACGTGCCTAGAGCCCATGTTCTGCAACAAGAGAAGCCACCGGGATGAGAAGCCTGCACACCACAACGAAGAGTAGCCCCCGCATGCCACAACTAGAGAAAGCCCGCACACAGCAACGAAGACCCAACGCAGCCAAAAATAAATAAAATTTAAAAAGTAATTTGATATAAACAGTGATTAAATATTCCAAATGAGTATTAATATTCTTATACTTTAGAAATATCTGTATTCTAGACACATACCACACCTGGAAACAGTTGATTATGTTGGGATTTACTTCAAATGTGGTGGAGAGAACTGAGTTGGAATATAGAACCAAACTGTCATACTTTTCTGTTACTGTACAAATATTTGAAAATGTCCACATTAGGTTTTTTAAAAAATTCAATATTGATCAGTGTATGTTCCCAGATGAATGCATTTCCTTTAGCTCAAGCTATATATAGTTACTAAAGCAAAAACTGTCCTTATCCCAGTAAAAATAGTTAAAAATAGGACTGGTATTTTTACAAAGATACAAGACTTTTACTTACTTCCTTGGCATCATCTACATTTTCAAAATATACAAAGGCAAATCCTCTTGAACGTCTAGACTGCTGGTCATATACAATAGACACATCAGCAATTGGGCCATATTTAGAGAACACTTCTCTTAGATCTCTTTCTGTAGTGTATAAGCTCAATCCAAATACTCCAAGACAACAGTTGGGATCAGGATTTGCCTAGAAATAGAAAAATGGATTTTCAACTTTAAAACGTGTCATAAATCAAAGTTAAAAAAAAAAGAAACTGTGCGTAAATTAGCCAAAAATGTCACACTAACCCTAAAAGATAATAAACAACGAAATAAAATGCTATTCTAAAATTAATATTACAGCAACACGATAAGCATGTTTAAGAACATGTAGAAAAGACCGCAAAAGGGGTAAGTTCAACTTAGTAAGTGGATGGGAAACAGCAGCTCATACTAGTGAAACGCACATGACATTTTTTTGGGGGGGAGATTGGAGGGCAATTTGCCCAAGGGATTCACCTTCTAGGGCTTTATTCTAAGAAATGGCCACATACTCAACAATATGCACACATATTGATAATCAGAATAGCACTGTCTCTATAAGCCAGAGGGGGGAAAAACAACATACTGTTAAAATGTTATGATATACCACTCACGCAATAGGAGGCTCTAAATTGCCAGAAAGATATAGAAGAGCATGTTCAGCCCGATTTTCTATAGAAACATTGTATACATTAAGTTTATATATATACACACATATACACACACACATAAATGTAACCAAAGATGAGTACCAAACTGTATTTAACAGTTATTAATAAGTAGCTTGCAATTATTACCGTAAGGAAAATAACCAAATGTCGCTGACACTCCAGTAGCCGTAATGAATTTGCCTAAAGGTTTCATTTACGTCATACATACATTTACTGCAGTCAAATTCCATCGCACTTTCAAAAACAAACACTCCCTTTACATCTACTTGCATTATATTATACAATGAAACCACAATATGAACACACTAAATGCCATCTCATTTGGAACTTCTTGTGGAAGATAAAAAAGCCTTAATATCTGAAAGAAACTTGCTTAAAAGTAAATGGGAGGGCTTCTCTGGTGGCGCAGTAGTTAAGAAGCCACCTGCCAATGCAGGGGACACGGGTTCGAGCCCTGGTCTGGGAAGATCCCACATGCCGCGGAGCAACTAGGCCCCTGAGCCACAACTACTGAGCCTGCGTGTCTGGAGCCTGTGCCCCGTAACGAGAGGCTGCAACAGTGAAAGGCCCGCGCACCGCCATGAAGAGTGGCCCCCACTTACCGCAACTAGAGAAAGCCCTCGCACAGAAACAAAGACCCAACACAGCCAAGAATTTAAAAAAAAAAAAAAAAAAGTAAATGAGAAAATCAGGACAGCATTCTGTAAACTGTATTAAAACAAACCCAGAAAACGTAAATTAACATTAGTATGAAACATACAGACCTATGATCTAGTGTACTAATAGTAATAATAATGTATAATGGAGATTTTTTTAATCTGATGTGCTGTTAATATGACAATACCTTGTTAATGTGACAATATCTTAAATGTGATCAATAGCACAAATATAGACAATTACATGCGTGGTATCTTTTAAAAAGAGACAATCTCAAAACACTAAAAAGGCACTACAGGTAACTCATGCTAAAGCTCCACTGTCAAATAATATCAGTTCTAACATCAAACAAAAGAAAAAAAGGGAACATATTATGTATTATTATAAAGCGGCTTTAAACAGTCCACTGCTTTAAAAACATTTTTTTCATCTTACCCGATTCCCAACATGACGCCTCCGAGTAGACATGGGAGAATGACTGTGGCTATGCCGTCTTCGATAATCTCTACTGTAAGATCTGCTACGGGATCTTCTATGGGAGCGGGACCGAGATCGTGACCTTGTATAATGCCTTCGAGAACTTCTTCTGGATCTAGACCTGAAAGACAAAGGCTTCAAGGTTATGACTAAATAGCTAACAGTAAGATATGGCTTTCAATACTCTATTCTAGAGTTAAACTACAAAAGTTGGAACACACAATTCAGGCATATAGCAGGATCGATACTTTTCTTCTGTATATAGTCACTTCTACTCTGCTAGGAAGAGTTCCAAAAAACCACTACCAGCTAAAGTTCCCTTCCATCATATCTTAAAATAATTTAGAGATTAAACTTAACACAATTATCTTTCGAAAACCATAAAACATGCATTTCATACTAGCTTGATTTGCACCCACCTTTACCCCTCAGAATACCACCCTCTTTTTCTGCTTCTTGCATTATGCCCACTATTCACTTAAGATAAAATCACCATCAGTTTTCTCCAGCAGTGTTTTAAAACCAGTTGCTCTTAACTACAGTGATTATATGAACTGTCATTTAAACCAAGGAGGATACATTGTAAGAGAGAAAGGGGGCGCTGTTAATTATGCCTGACAATCGGCATAAACTGGGGCTGACCTGGGCAAACCAAGATGTATAGCTTACTCTTGACGAACATTTAAAAAAAAAAAATAGCGCTGCATTAAGGTGTTTTTGTTTTATACGTACATTTGTCATACTAGACTATACCTATTTATCAAGAATTGCAGTTACTGAAAGCCAATGTTCTGCAGTCTATTTGCCATACTAATAAGCAGTTCACTTAAAACTCATAGTGAATCCTCACAATTCTGAAGAACTGGTACTATTACTAATTCGCCTTTTATAGATAAGGAAGCTAAGACTGAAAAAGGTTAAGTAATCTGCCCAAGCCAGAAAAAAATAGAGGTAAGATTTGAACCCTAACGCCAAAAACCCAGGCTCTTAACCACTTAGTCTTCTATCTCCCAGATCTTAACGACTAAGTTCATTTCTAGTACCAATATTAAATAAGCCAACAAATGAACTGACCCTCTCTATCTTCCTAGTTTACAAAAGCACACACCAATTTGAAAGCTAAGAGTAACAAGAAAATCCCAAGACAGTCTTTCTTACCTAGATTCAGATCTGGACCTGGACTTTGATCTGGAACGCCTGGAATCTTCCTTGGAGCGAGACCTTGCAGGGGTATGCCTTGCAGATTTCCCAGATCCATGAGCACTTCCACTTCTGGAAGCAGAACGGGATTCCTACACGTAGATGTCAAAAGTTTAATTTGTATACTTTCTGGGCAACTTTAAAAACAAATAAGCTGTGGTGAGATAAATGGTGAGGGAAAGCAATCCCCTTCCAAGATAAGAAAACATAGGTAAGGGCAGGAACTGAATATACCTGGTATAATAGTTACGTTGCTCCAATTGACATAAGCCAATTAACTTGAACTTCCACCTTTTTTTAGGGAGCAGGGGTAAGAGTTAACTGACCCCACTCTTCAGAAATGGGTGCCAAAGCCAAGCAGTTAAGGGAACTGCCCAAGGATTGTTTTGGGAATGTTACTCCATAAAGACTAGGGTGAGAAAGAACCTTATTAACTATGACACCTATACCTCACACCTATTTCAACCAAGTTGCCATCAACAAAAAAAAACCCTATGAAATTAATTAAAACTTACTGTATATTCAAGTTTTATTTACTGCTGAGTGGGAAAAAAGACAAGGACGGTAACTGTTTCAAGTTCCAGAGAAAGGTAGAAACCTAGTGGAAAGCAAGGACCAGCTTGAAGGACACTAGATCTGTAGAGCCTGTCCACCTAACCATGGTAGGAAGCCCTTAAAAAGCTCAAAGCAACCAGATGGAGCTATAGCAGAGAGGCAGTGAATTAACTGCAGAGGTAAGAATTAAGAGGGTACCAGAGATCTTACTCAGCTAAGTGTAGATGAGCCAGTGCCAACTGATGGGGAACTGAGAACAAGCAATTAGAAAAGTTACATAAAGGACATATTAAAACCAAAACAGTTTAGATCATGGGTTCCTTATCTAGGTTTAGGAAGGGAAGTTCAGGAAATCTAGGTATATACTGTATACCCAAGCTTTCCCCTATCATAACTGGAACTAGCTGGTAGGTAGGTAATACAAAAAAGATTTCTAAAAGAAACTAGCAAAGAAATGGGTAAACAGGATAACTAGTTCATCAGTGAACCAAAGGCATATAATTAGTGGAAAAAGCAAACATGTATAGAAAGAACTGGACCTAGGGAAAGGTTCTGCCAAGACACCAAAACAGAAATAGTGGAATGGACAAGAGAATCCACTCAGTCTGATAGCTAACCAAGGTATCATCAAACCAAGACAATCTTTATTCCAGGTTATCCACCTTCAGCAAATTAAAAGGCATTAGTCTAATGAACTTCCTGCCCAACACAGGATAAACAGCCAGACTCAAGAGGAATCAACATTACAGGTAAGTCACTGTAGGGGTAAGAATCAATGTTGAAGCTGCATAGAAGTTATCACAAGAGACCTCCCTGTGTGGTAGACCCTCAGAATAAATACACTGGCCATTCTTCAAAGGACAGAAGATACGAAATTCTTTTAAATCACAGCTCAAAACATTTTAGAATGTTCTGTGACTTAAGAACATAATGGAGAAAATCTGGAAGATCCTTCCTATGATGCAACACAGAAGAGACAAATTAAAGCTTAAAGTTTAGAACAGGGAACATAAGAGTTAACTCAGTGGGCAAAAGGAGTTCTGGTCTCTACACCCAAAACAACTCTAGAAACTTTACAGTAAGATTTCAGTCATTATGAAACATGGTGTAAAGTGACATGAAACATGACAGCCCCCTCTCCTTCCTGCCACGAGTTAGTAAAGAGATTCAAAGATGGTCCCTAATTATTAGTGAAAACAGCTGCTTTTACCATCAAGGAGTGGTTAGAAGTGGTTTGGGGACCCCAACCAACAATCCCTTGGCTTTCTCTGGCAAATATTCTGAAGAGACATTTTAAAGCACAATCCACATCCTCCTCCTCGAACAAAGTTGTTCTCAAATTGGGGATGCACTTTCTGCCATCATTTCAACAGGCAAAAGCTAATCTAGAAGAGAAGGAAGAAACAGGGACCTTTAAAAGCTATTTACTAAATACCTTTGTTTACTCCAATGCTAGAAAGATTACTTCATGGAATGATTATGACTTTTAATGGAAACCAACGAAAACAATTTGCTCTGGCAGGAAGAGAATATGGGTGCCTCACAATAAGAGTTAAAAGATTACCAATAAAGTAACTAGTTAACAGAAATCAGTTTACGGATCTGAAAAAGGAAGGAAGAGTAGAAAAAGTCAAGATCCTCTTTTAAGCCTCTCGCTTCAGTAAACAGAAAAGCCTTATTCCAACCTGAGATGCTTTACCAGTCTGTCCACCAAGAGGGAAAAGAAAGTACTTCTAGCCTCAGAATAAACCTTAATGAGGTTTTCCCATGAAATTCTAGCAGATCAAGGGTCAAAGATACAGTATTTGTGAAATTATCATAAGACTTTTCACTCAACCTCTACAACTAATTGGCTACATGCAGATGCATTTTGTGAGTAATCACTTCTCAGACCAGGAATAGGAGAAACCACCAGAATGCTAAGATTTTTTCCATTCTGTACTGACACTTGTTAGGCTAACACAGAAAACAATGCCTCTAATCTCCTACCTTTCTTGTCAGGGGTAGTCTTAAAATTAAACCTTTTTGCAGTTACATTGGCCATTAGCTGGTTTGTAACTATGTGCAAGGATATTTAGCCTGTCTAGAAGAAATGACACCTAAATTAGTCAAATCTAAAAGCATAAAGTTAGCTTTAAACCTTGGTCCATGGTCAAATCTGTAAAACCAGCTGGAAAAGCCCCTACACGCAAGGAAAATTCTAAGTCCACTTTCAGGGCTGTCAGAACAATAAATGTCAACACATTAAAATCCTACCAAAAGAAGCACTACTCTGAATATCAATATCTCAAGGAAAAGGGTCATATACTTAAAAGTTAGCATGAATAACAAAGCCAAAATTCCCTGAAAACTGCTCAGGGAATCAAGTTCTTATAGACTGGATCTTAATCATATACTAATATACAATCTATACGGAACACATCAGAGAAAAACAAACTCAGCCTTCCAACAAAATACCAACCAGTGTCTACCTATTCTGAGAATGGCAGTATCTTAGAAAAACTTTCTGAAAGAAATGAAAGAAGTGGGAAAAACCATCCAATCACTAGGTTTCTCATACATTTTAAAAACTAGATGCACTAAATTACATTTTGAACAGTGGCTCTTAGAGGTATGCAGTAAACGTACCTAGCACTTAAAAACACACCCCTAACTAGCGCTTATTTTAGTAGGTCTGGAGTTGGGCGTCTGTATTTCTTAAAAACACCATAGGTGTTTATGATGCGTAGTTAAGCCTCACTAATTTAATCAATTTCAAGCTTTATACTTCTTACCTATCTGATTTTTTTCCCCCAACAAAGTCGTTTTCCTGAAACCTTGTTTTTTGTCACCTTCTCTGCCCCCACCTGCCCCCTGGCATTAATCAGCCCTCCTGAGGACATGTACCTTACACCTACACCTGCCCCAGGATAAGAGGCCTGTCTCCCCTATAGTCTCCAGACAAGGGGTAGAGGGATGCACTCTTATACTCAAAGATGCTTTGGCCAGGGCAGGAGAGGAACCTGAATGGATGAGATGCTCCACTAGCATCAATATTTATTTTTGCTTTACATCTTTCCAGCTTGTGCCATATAATCGAATTCCAAACTGCTTCTTCCCCTTAGATGACTAACAGGTCTTTTCTCTTTTGGACCCCAAGGACCTTTCAGATCTCCTGATAAAAGAATCCATGAGCTTAAATAGAAAAACATCCATTCACATCACTTGCCTCAGCTCTCTGCCTAAACTGTAATTCAGAATGCAAAATCAACATTACCAATTTAATGTTATTAGTTTACATGTGCCAAGTTTTACAAAGCAATAATCGGGACAAATACTGGAAACTTGCCTATAAATGGAAGTTAAGTTTCTTCTGCTTGCAAGATACAGAAATATTACAAAAACCACAAATCTGACACTAACAGGCCCTAAAATCTCAGAAAATGGATTCCTCTAGAATGTCATTTAGACCACTTTTTCCAAAAGCCGTAAAGTCTGACAACTCTCAAAGTTTTTTAGACTATCTTCATTTCGGGGACAAGTGATAGCCTTGGCTTTCCCAATAGGGTAGAAGCCATCTGTTGGTTGGCTACTACTGGGCATTATTTTGACACATGCATTTGTCCCATCCAACTGAAAGTAACAAGACTGCACCATTTTTTTCTATTCAGCTAAAACACAACACACAGAAGGGAAAATGACAGAACTTTGGCGTCTATTTTCCCAGTAAGTGGAGGGAGTAGGGAACCAGAATAAAGCTACTTTATGATCTATATCTCTCACATTTTAACGGTTAAGTGTTAATAACAGAAAATGAGAAAAGGGAAAAAAGCATCTACTACTATTTTTGCCACTTTTCAGTTAGATATCCTGTTCACTTATGTGACCCACCTCATTCTAAGGGAAGTCCCCTATAACTTTTTAGCAGTAACCCTAGCAGTAACCCCAGTCATTGAGCTGGAATAAGAATTAAACAGAAAGAATTAAGAATCATCTTGTGAATTTAGCACACATGCATCTTAAAGTTAGGGCCTAAATGGTCATAGCTTTCCACTACTGCCATCTAGAAAGAAATTAATGTTTTCATAAACGCCAAAAGGAATTATCCTGTCCAATTCTTTGCTTGGATTTTCGGGGTTTGGTTCTATAACCAATCTGGTGACATTCTTTAGGAAAACTTTGACAAACTTAAGAAAACATTCTACTATATATTGCTCTGTACTGAATAGGGGTCTGTGCATTAAGAGTCCAGGGGGGTGGCAAAGACAGACCACCAACTCCAACTCTGGAGGTACTCACTCATGCCCCAGGACCAGCAAAGTCAGAGATGAAAAATCCAGGAGACAACATGAAGCTGGCTGTTACCCAAACTGAAGAGCTCATTCCTGCCTCCTATTTGACTACAAAAGGTTATTATTATTTTCTAAAGTTGCATTTCAATCATTTGACTAAGAAGTTAAAATTAGAATTACCTAATTTAAACGTTTCCCCTGGAAGGCACTTCTTTTCCCTGTATATATTTCTTCTATTAAACAAATAATGCATGCATGTTTAGCAAAATATACAGGGACACATAAACAGACTAGTAATTACTTAGCGTAGTGCTTTCTGATTCCAGATTACTTCTTATCTTAACTTCATTTTTATTTCTTTTCTTCATTCTTCCGTTTCAAATTCTGACTTCTTTCATCTTCCCCACTTCACACAAATTGCTCAATATTCTACAAGTGGGACTTCTGGTCTGATAATTAGCATGCATTCTTTCTTTTATTTTTTCAAATTTCAGCTTCACTTATTCCTGAGCTTCAAATACTCATTTATAAAACTTGTCAAATGACGACTTCCGCATTTTCCTTCTTCAACATTAACCTTAATAGAAAAAGAACAGGATGAAGAATATTTTAAAACTCCAGGATAAAATCCAGTGCCAAAACTGAAACTAGAAAAAAAAAATCCCTCTTGTTTTGGATTTTTAGAAAAGCTAGAATACGCAGCTCAAAAAACTGAAACTAGTTTCCTGCTGGCTCTAAAATATATAATCAATCTCTTTTGTCTACTCCAAGTAGATTTATCATGCTTAAGCTGAATGTGAAGTGCACGACTGAACATTTACTGTTCAACTGACATTTTAAGAACTGTAATTACATTTCACACTTCTTATCGTATTCATCAATAGAAAGTATGTTCAGTGTCAAAAGCACATCTCTAGTCAAAAAGTGACACGTAAATACAAAGTGCAAGAAAGGAAAGCACGGACAATTCATTTGCACAATGATGACAAGGCTGAGGGTTGAAGAGGTTTACAAATTGTGACTAAGGGCAAGATATGTATTTAACGTCACACATTTTTTTAACTGCAAAAGTAGCTCTGTAAAAAAACAATTAGGGAATTTGAAAATTTGGACTATAGTGTTCAACCCACCGCTAGAAAGCTGCTCTAGTGAGATTTTATAATATGAATGGCCCAACTTACTAAATTTAGAACTAAAATCATTAAAAAGATCAAGTCAACCAACTACTACATGCGAGTAGCTATGAAGAAAGCAGAACAAACTTGAATCCAACAGTGGTGTTTTCAAAGAATTTTTGGTGAAATCTCCCCCCTCAATGAACAAAGTATTAAAATCTTCTGCAGTCCAAAGGAGCAATTCTACTTTGAAAGGTAGCAATATTGGGAGAAAATTACAGCTCACCTCCTGAAATTATTAAAAAGACTCGATATCACCTAACAGATCAATAAAGTATAATAGTGTCTACTGAACACCTTAATCAAAATAACTGCCCTCATAAAACATCCTAGTTTCCCTGAACTTCACCTTATGATCTTTCACTGTTAACAATTTCCTCTCCTAGTTTTTCTGAAAATAAAACTTTCTGGGGGGGGGGAACCAGAGAGAGAGAGAGATGAGTCTTTATACCTATCTGATCAAAAAGACAACCATAACCTTCAGTCTAGTTTTTCAATGTTAATTATTGCTTATTTAATCCAGGAAAAAATTTAAATAACTTTTTATTTAAGGGAGTCACAGTAATTCGTTTTAATATCCATCACTAAAATGTAATGGGAAATGTTTACTGCCAGCACAAATGTAATCGTGGAATCAGAATGCCCAAGCAGGTTTCCTCTTAAGGCCTCCTAAAGTTTAAATACAGGGCTTAGGTGCAGAAGATGCTGGAAGAGGCCAAAGCTCTAGATACCACAAGTTTTCAATATGGACACCTTCCTGCTATTTCATTACTCCTTCCCAACATTCTCCCTTCTTTCATATTTGAAGAACAAAGCACACTGCTAGATAATACAAATACTAGGTTCATTCAAACCTCAGCTAAGTTCAAGTGGCCACTTCATAAAACCAGAAGAACTACTGGGCTAATGTTATATACATATGGTTAAGAGATCCTACTTACAAATAAGCAGAAATTTGTCCCATAACCAACACAATTTTTGTTAAAATAATTCTAGGGACTACAGCTGGAATTTATGTAACATTAAAAACGTGCAAACTCATTAGGTTGATCGACAAGGTAGTATTTTAAAAACTAGGAGGAGATAAAGAAAAACTCATCGAATCTGCTATAAAGATCAATGCTCATATCAACGTACGGACTATACTATTTCTTTCTGCAGCTAAACTCTACCGGAAGGTTGGTTGGATAGAAAAATCCTCAAAGACTGAAAATTTCTGAAAAAACTGTCATCTGACATGCCTAAATGAGCTCTAAGCCCAAGCTTTTAAAAGGATCTCTTGCAAATACATACAGACTCTGAATTTACATTCATAAAACATTCAAGCGCAAGTATGTTTTACTGTTTCAGAAGACTACTTTTTAATCTAATATCTAAGCAAAAAAAACAAACAAAAAACAACCCCAAAAGGGTCCTCATCCATGCTGTCATATTCAGCAATCTTGTTGATAAAAATCAGAATGTAACCTCCAAAACCCAATTCAAAGCAAAGATTTTGGGGGAATTTGAAGACTAATTTGCTATAATGAAGAACTCCCCAACCCCAGCTTAAAAACAAGCCTGACCCCCTCCCCCCAAAAAACTAAATTGGGTGAACACTTAAAATTCCCAATCACATCACTGTAGGTCATAGGAAAATAATACAATTATGAGTAAAACACTGATCAACATAACACGCAATGCTAAGGCTCAAAAGATATACACACTGTAGCATTGTCCTCTTGGGCAAAATGTCAACAACTATGCAAGTATTAATATTTACCAGGCTTTGGATTTTACTGGAGATAAGGAATGGGAAAAAGCTGTACAAGGCAAATTCCATTTAACACACCTCTGATCTTCTGAATTCCTGTTCAATCTTTTCACAAAACCAGTAGTACTTACCTTATAAATACTTGTAATTTCAGTATGAACATGCCACCTTCTAGTTCCAGGCCATATCCGTAACATTAAATCATTCTTAGTTAAGACCAAGAAAAATATTCTTCAACCTGGTTTCAAGAGACTTGTGCCTAACCAGACTCACACTGAAACAAAACTATTTCCTCCCACCAACATTAATTTAATCCTCTAGGAAGAAAGAGATTGATATTTTAGTTTTGAAAATTTGGATTTAGAGTTAGAAGCTAAAAACAATTCAAAAAGACAACCCAAGATTAAGCAGAAGAGGAAATAAACTGCAGAATCTGAAAGGCAGTTTGATGGGATAGTACCCAGATGCTATTCATCTCTACAAAGAATAAGACTAAAGATAATATACCTATATTGTATACACATTACTTCTACAAAAATAGGCAACACTATCAAGAGTAGTTATTGCAATCTTGATAGCAGACAAATTAAAATGATTTGGTCCATACAAATAGCGTTTCCTTAGTTTCTGGTTTCTCTAGTTAAAGACCCATTTGTACAAGCTAAAGAAACTAGTTAGGAGGGTTGAACATTAAACCAGTGCCAAGAACAAACAAACGTCACCACACCCTAAAGAGTGTGACCATAATTGGGCCTTACAAGATTTATTTACCACCCCCCTCTCACCATTACCATGCACCTCTAAACTTGGCTACATGACTCTATCATGTTCTTATTCTCCCAAATTGTGACATGACATATCTGCTAAAAGCACCTCTTTTTTCCAAAGGTGCTTTGCAAAAAACGTGACCAATTTTGGGAAATGACTGGAAGAAACTAGAACTTTGAAATGAATATCTTACTTTAACATGGATTTGGCCAGATCAGGGAAGTCAGCTCTAATTAGAAACAGGTTTCAATTTAAATCTATCAACTCTGACATGAAAAATCCCAGATACAGGTAAAAGGTAGATTCTGCCATAACTGAGTGTGAAACGAACCACAAAAATTCAGGAACGCACCCTAGCTGCACATTTAAAACAAGACAAAGGAACATAAGGAACCACAACTCTGTCAATATTCATGCAATAAAGTAAACACTATCAACAAGCAAGTCGAGGATAATTTATTGCTCGCACCCCACCCCAGTCTGTATAGGAATCGAACTTATAATAGTCTAGAGCGGCGGGGCCGGTGGCTATGGTGGGGCAGGAGGTGGTTCCAGCTGATAAGATTTTAGTGATTACATTAACATTAGCTGATTAGACTAGTATTAGTGATTTACATAAACAATTTGTAATGTCTGAAAACTCAGAGTGGAATGAAAGTTAATTTTTCAGGCTCCAGATAAGCTATTCATAGCAGGCCATGTCCAAGATGGAATGCAACGGTTTTCCCACTGTTTTCAGGCACTTCCAAAAGAAAGTTTCTAGCCAATCAGACCTGAGTGCTCTACCTCGTGTTTTTAATGGCATTATATTTAAATCATCCCACTGAGCTTTATGGTTTTGCCACGCATTCTTTGGGAGTCCCAAACGTATTTGTGTTAGGTATAGTCTAACCACTTCAGGTTCCAATAAACCGACTGGAAAGCAATCTACATACAAAACAAACGCCAAAGAAAACAATGTGTAAGTACTCCACAACGTCAGAGTTCAGAAAAACTCTTCCAAGAAGTCAAGACTCTATGTAAGACAAAATATCAATTTTTAACATGTACCTTTAAATTTTTTTATTACTTTGTCTCCTTCCATTAAGAATTTATTGAATCACCATTCTATGTAACGGGATTGTGATATACTAGGATGTATATTCTACTAACAGAAAGTACCAATTCAAAAACTTGATTAATGGGATGACAATGTCTCTTGAGATGTCTCAAACCAGGACCTAATTCTTGAAATTGTTTCCTCCCTTACGTAAAAAAATACCCTAACTTTCCTTTGGGGAATTTTTCATCTTCTCAAGCACACCATCACAAGTAACTTACTCAGGTTTATTCAACTGAGAGCTCTAGTCAGAGACCAGTCATTTTGTAGTCTCAAAACAATGCAAAAGTATCCTATAATTGTTTTGTTTAATAGCTTAAGACTAAAATTATCATTTGCTTTCCAGTCCGAACACTGACGCCTAGTTTCGACAGTATATTCAACCGGCAGAAACCATAACCCACAGCTTTAACAACTTGTGAACTTGATCCAAGCTTTCTCACCCTAAGAGCGAGCTTAAAAAATAATCACACACACACTGGTGACAGTGGCAATCAATCGTCTTACGGAAAAACATATAAAGCCAATACTCATCTGCACAGGTAAAGGCGGGGCCTGATTAGTTCAAGCCAAATTAATCAGACTTGGCTCCAAAGTTACACAGTAAATTCACTAAGACTCCAAGAGCTAAGGAGTTTCTCTATAAAAACGCCCTTCTAATGAACCAACTAAAATTTGTTTCATGAGTTTGAGAAGATATTTAAGTAGATTTACCTGACAATTACAGATAAACTGTAAAAACACCCAACTTAATCCCATCAAGTAAAAAAAAAAAAGGCAAGTTCCATGGTGCTTTTTATTACCCTTCTAACAAACCTCCAAATATGCAAGATTCTAGCAAGACTGACATTTCTGCATCTTAGTACTCACGAACCCGCAACCAAGCTTTACATCATGCTTTCTTAGCCCGGGAACTTCCTTATTTCTGCAGTTTATCCAACCCTCACCAAACTCCACATTTTGGAGTGGAAACTTTAAAAAGTGCACCAACACAACTTGTGCTTCACAGAGTAGGAATGCCTCAAAACAAAGAAAACGGCGCCGTAAATTGCTGCCCGCCAATTTCTCCTCCACCATCTCGCAGAAAAAAATCTACTCCCTCAAACAAGAAAATCTCAGCGACCCCGTGGTCTACTCTGGATACCGAAAACGATTTTGGGTTTGAAAGCCCTTTCGGTATCAAAGAAAAGCACTCCATTTAGGCCGAACACAAAGCTGGCGCGCAACCCCCTCAAACTAACGGGTCCAGAACTTAAGTCTACCTCAGACTAGTTTCCCCATTTTAAAAGAGGCCCCAAGAACACCCTAGATTCCCATTCTTTCGGGGCCCAGAATACGATCCTGTCTTAACCTAAATTCTGAGGAAAAAAATCCCAAAGAACGCTGCCTTTCTGCCCGCCCCGTCCCCCGCGGCCTGGAGGTTGTCGCGCGGCTCCTCCGCCATTTTGTGCCTCTGGCAGCGCGCCCAGTCCGCCAGCCCAAGATGGCTGCGGCGAGGCTTCACAGGAGAGCAACGGCGAAACGAGATACCGCTCCCCTCCCCCACCACGGAGGGGACGCAGCGGCCATTTTTAATTCCCCCCCACCCCCATAACCGAAAAAACCGCCGTTTCGAGTAAAGAGCCACCTAAACCCGCCGGCGGCCTGCTTCACGGATAAAGACACTATCCACTAGGGCTTTTAAACCTCTGACTCCCATCCCTCCCGGTCTCAGACTTCGGAGTCGAAATCGCCCCAGTCTCCCGGTCCGAGGCCGACGGGCCTGGAAAGAGATGCAAGAAGCTGGGACCACACAGCCGCCCCCTGCACCACCGCTACGTACCCGCTCGCCGTAGTTCTGCTCGCCGCTGTCGCTCATGACTTCTAGCTGCTCTCGCCGCCCGACGTGCTTCAATCGAAGCTGCCAACCTCTTGCGCCTTCTACCTAGAGGCTCAGCCGCAGCTCCGCAGCACGCACTGGTTCCCGAGCCGCTGAGACGAGAAACGCTCCGCACCGCCTCCGCTCGGGCTCTAAGTCTCCCGGATGTGACGCGGCGCTCTTTAACCAGGCCCCACCCCCTCCCAGAAGGCGCGCTTTCTTGGCTCCGCCCCTCCGCGCTCGGCTTTCCCTTTACAGCAGTGGCGCGTCCCTAGCTGTACGTGACGTAAACCCCGCCCCTCGCGCCGCGCTAACCCCGTCTCCGGGTCTTTTTGAGGCGGGAAAGAAAGCGCGCCAGTGGCCTCAGTGGTGGTCGCCATGGGGCGTCGTGATGTCACCGGCCACGCCTGACTCTCTTCTGGAACTTTCTGGGAAGCTGTCGCGGAGCGTGGGGGAAGGGAGGGAGGAGAGGCCCGCCGTTTCTCCCATCCTTCTCTCCGTTCTTCCGCTTTATTCGTTTCTCTTTTTGTGTGTCTTGATTTGGTTGGAGAGGGAGGATGTCCGTATATTGGGTTCCGTGCTTTCCTTTGGTTTTCTGTAGTTTCAGTTGTGGATCTTTCCAACCTGAAAACCCTTCATTGGAGCATCTGTTAAATACCAAAGCACTTTACCAGATCTTGATGTACTGAAATCAGCCACAATCTCTCATCTGAAGTTAGTGGTCTAATAAGGGAGAACTGTTAAACATACACTTGCAAACTAAGATTTTGCGTTAGAGAGATGTACAGCTATAGCCGTGTCACAAGGAGTGAAGATTAATTATGCCATCACTCAACAACATGACATAATGGAAAGAGTCCAAACTTGGAAGTTCAGACATCCCTCTGGGCCTGTTGTTTCCCTTTAGAGAAAACAAAGTATGGTACCCAGCTGATGAGGTACTTTGATACCTGTAAAGGGCCATTTGATTTTTTAAAACAGCTTTCTTGAGATATAATTCACATACCACGCAATACTCCTGTTTATAGTGTACAATTCAAGTGGTTTTTGTATTTACGGAGTTGTGCAACCATCACAATTTCAGAACCGTTTCATCACCCCCAAAAAGAAACCTGTCATTAATAGTCCTGGTACATCTTCCCCCTCACATTCCCCCCCCACACACACATACACACACACAACCCTCCCAGCTCTAAGGACTCTAAAATCTGCTTTGTCTATAGTTTTGCCTATTCTGGACATTTCCTATAAGAATGGAATCGTATATGTAATATGAAATCCTTTGTGACTGGCTTCTTTAACAGTATAAAGTTTTCAATGTTCATCTGTGCTGTAGCATGTATTACTATTTCAGTCCTTTTTATTGCTGAATAATATTTCATTGTATAAGTGTATCACATTTTATTTATCCACTCATCAGTTTGGTAGACTTTTGGGTGGTTTCCACTTTTTAGCTATTATGAATGATGCTGCTGTGAACATTCATGTACAAGTTTTTGGATGAACATATATTTTCAGTTCTTTGGGGAATATACCTAGTAATGGAACTGCTAGGTTGTATGGTAACTCTATGTTTAACTTTTAGAGGAACTGCCATTTAATTATAGGTGTGAAGTGGTATGCCATTGCGATTTTGATTTGCCTATCCCTAATAATGATGTTGAGCATATTTCACGTGTTTATTGCCCATTTGTAGATCTTGTTTAGGGAAATGTGTATTCAGATACCTTGCCCATTATTACTTTTATTATTGGGTTGTAAAAAGTGGCAGTTTGATTCTTGCTTGTTTAAAATAGTCATCTGGGGACTTCTTGGTGGCGCAGTGGTTAAGAATCTGCCTGCCAGTGCAGGGGATACTGGTTCGAGCCCTGTTCTGGGAAGATTCCACATGCCGTGGAGCAACTAAGACCATGTGCCACAACTACTGAGCCTGCGCTCTAGACCCTGCGAGCCACAACTACTGAGCCCGTGTGCCACAACTACTGAAACCTGCATGCCTAGAGCCTGTGCTCTGCAACAAGAGAAGCCACCACAATGAGAAGCTCACCCACTGCAACAGAGTGGCCCCTGTGTGCTGCAACTAGAGAAAAGCCCATGCACAGCAACGAAGACCCAATGCAGCCAAAAATAAATAAATAAATAAATAAATAAATAAATAGTCATCTGGAACAGTATCAAGTTTTTAAGGTACCTGAGACCCAGAGATTTCGTGATGACTCAAGGTGACAATTGTCCTCTCTTTTTGCATACTCTCCAAAGCCAACCTCATCTGCTTTCATGGTTTCAATCAGGGACCTATATGATTATGGTTTCCAAGTCTGTATTTTTAGACTTGAACATCCCCCACCCCTCCAGTTCCATGTTTAAGTTCTAGTTGCTTATTGTAATATTTACCCGGATATTTCAGGGGCTTAGAAAAATTAGCATATCCAAAATTAAGCGTTTTAATAGTCTATTCCTCCTTTGCCCTTGAAACATCTCTGCTAAAACTTTCTTCTCTCTCTCCCTAATTTAATTAGTTAACACTTCTCATCAATTCCACTTCCCATACATTTTTAAAATTTATCTTTTTTTTCTCTATTCCTCTTGTCACCATTTGTCAGAGCTTCATCAACTCACTTATCTGAAGTGCAAATTATCTTAGAAACTAAAGTGTTTGTGGAGTTTTTACCTCTTTAAACACTGTATTTCAAGTTCTAATAAGAGGAAATCAGGTTATAAAAAAATAAAAATATAACCTTGGACCTGGAATCATAGTCCACAAAGATGAAATGATAAAGGGTGTATCTGAAAACAGCTCTGGTACACTTTTCCCCAATAACTGTGTTTGGAATTTTGCAATGATCCCTTGTACTTTTGTGCATTTAATAATTTCTAATCATTTTATCAGCTAGGCTGTACCATTTCTAAACATTTTTGTATCCTCCCTGGGATGAAGAGATTAAATTTATTTCCTCCTTTTTAACACCTACATACTTGTCAGGTGATGTAATTTAAAAATTAAGTCAGGAGCAAAATGTTAATTGTAAAATCTATGTGAGTCAGCAATATGGGTGTTCATTGTACAATTCTCTTCACTGTTTGAACATTTTCATAATAAAATGTTGAGAGAAAAAAATGTAAGTCAGGTCATGGTATAACATGCTTTGAAACCATCAATGGCTTCTCATAACTTTTAGGAAGGACAAAGTCCAAAAAGCTTAATACAATCTGCAATTCACTGCATGATTCATTCCTTATCTGCCACTCTCTCCCTTGTTTGCTATGCTGTAGGCATACAGTTTCTCATGCCCCATGTATGCTCAAAGCTGGACCTCTGAATGAGCTGTTCCCTCTTCCTGGGACACTTAACAACTACCTTCCGCCCAACACACACCTAAACCTGGGCTCCTACTCAGATCTCAGGCCTTGTCTTGCTTCCTGGTTTAGAATAGATCAGATCTCTTGTTTATATACTCTTATAGGCACCCCTCATATTGTTCATAATAATTTTTTTTTTTTTTTTTTTTTTTTTTTTTTTTTTTTGGTACGCGGGCCTCTAGCTGCCGTGGCCTCTCCCATTGCGGAGCACAGGCTCCGGATGCGCAGGCTCAGCGGCCATGGCTCACGGGCCCAGCCGCTCCGCGGCATGTGGGATCTTCCCGGACCGGGGCACGAACCCGTGTCCCCTGCATCGGCAGGCGAACTCTCAACCTCTGCGCCACCAGGGAAGCCCCATAATAATTTTAATTAAACAATAGTAATTATATAATTATTTTTGTGATTTTGGCTTTTATGTCTGTCTTCCCCACTAGACTAAATTCCTTGAGGACAGCGCCCATGCCTCGTTTGTCCACCTTTATACCTAGTACCAGTGCCTGGCACGTAGTAACCCTTCAGTAACACTTGAGTGAATGAAAGAAAGCAAAGTATGAATTTAAAATGTATTGGGTAGGCAACAGCATGCCTTTATACGTCCTTGAGGAGGGGACTGAGTTGCTGAAAGGAGGGAAGATTGTCCTGGCAAAGATATGGTCGTCAGGCTGGAGGGTTTATGTGACAATTCATGTCTATATCTTCAGCACCTTGCACAGGGCCAGGCTGTTGAATGAGTGACCTTGTGGAACATGGTTCCTGTACAGTAACTATGAGGTGAGGAGGACTGGACTCCCATGGCAGCAAGAATGGAGATTAAGCAGTGGGTGGGGAGACTCTGAAAGGGTGGGCTTGACTGGTCTTGATGATGGGAATATGAGGAGAAAAGGAAAAGAGATAGTAAAAAAAATGACTACAAAATGTTTATGTCTTGGTTGGGGAGATATATACAGGAGTAAATAATGTGCCCACTTGGGAGTACTCTCTGAGGCTTACTCCTACAACTTAGGGGAAAGCCAGAGGCTGGCCCCAAATTTAATTATCATGTCCCTTTATAGAATCTAGGCCCTCTCCCCCAATGTCCCTTTATATTAAACTTTCTCTATTCATATTACTATGTGGCTTATCTCTCCTGATTGGACCCTGACTGATTCAGAATTGCTCCCAGGAGGGGTCCCCCAAGATACTACTGGGATGTGGAAGTGAAGGAGAGAGAAAATCTAGACCAAATTCTGGGTGCTGGCTTGGGTGACCAGGTAGAAGGACAATGGTACCATTAACTAAGGGAAAATAAGGGAAGGTGGGGCAGAATGATGAGTTCAATTTGAGACATCCAAATGAAGATATCTAGTGAGTACTGGTTATAACAGTCTGGGGCTCAGGGTAGATTTGGGTGGAATATACAAACAGAACTAGAACTACCAATATAGAGATGGTCAAGAAAACCTTACACTGAATAAGCAAGATCCTCAAAGGAGACATGTGAGGGTGTCCTCATGTAACAGAGAAGAACAAACCTGACTCCATATTGGATCTATTCTTTTAGCTCTAATCTTTGTGCTCTGGTGCCTGTGCTTAGTCATGCTGGCTCTGTACCTGCGTTTAAAAGAATGTTGCCTATAGCCTGAAATATACATAATAGCCCTGTCTCAAGGCTCTGTCTCCCAGGCTTGACCTTTAAAGCCATAACACTTTTCATTCATATAAAGAGTTGTAGATCGTTCATATAGAGATAAAAAGTTGTAGAACAGAAAATAACATTTGTCTTATTGGAGGTTTTCAGGATCATAGTGACTGGAGCTACATGGACAGCTACAAGATCAAAGGATTATCACATCCCCTCTGGGGTCTGGCTGGCACCAAGAAGTCTGCAACAACTAGTCACACCCCCTTCCCTTTTAGCATAAAGAAGCCTGAATTCTAACTTGGGTAAGATGATTCTTTGGAACACTAGTCTGCCGTCTTCTTGGTCTGCTGGATTTCTGAATAAAGTTGCTATTCCTTACCCCAACACTTCATCTCTCTATTTATTGACCTATCATGCAGCTAGCAGTATGAGCTTGGATTCAGTAACAGAGAACTAATAGCAGAGAAAGTGACTGAACGCTCATTCATTGCTTGGAAACATGAATATGGAAATCACAAGTTGGAGCCTTAGTTAAGGCTGGTTTTCACGAACCAGCTTATTATTTATTTATTTATTTGTATTTATTTATTTTTTTGGCTGCTTTGGGTTTTCGTTGCTGCGCCCAGGCTTTCTTTAGTTGTGGCGAGGGCTACTCTTCGTTGTGGTGAGTGGGCTTCTCATTGTGGTGGCTTCTCTTGTTGTGAAGCACATGGGCTCTAGGCGTGCAGGCTTCAGTAGTTGTGGCTCGTGGGCTCTAGAGCACAGGCTCAGTAGCTGTGGCACATGGCCTTAGTTGCTCCGCAGCATGTGGGATCTTCCTGGACCAGTGCTCGAACCCGTGTCCCCTGCATTGGCAGGCAGATTCCTAACCACTGCACGACCAGGGAAGTCCATGAACCAGCTTAGAACTGCGAGGAAATTAGGAAAACATTTATTATTATTATTTTTGGCCACACCACGTGGCATGCGGGGTCTCAGTTCCCCCACCAGGGATCAAACCGGTGCCCCCTGCAGTGGAAGCACAGAGTCTTAACCACTGGCCTGCCAGGGAAGCCCCTAGGAAAACATTTAGTTAGTAATGATGGCTATGGCTGTATAATGTAAATAACTGTGGTGAAACAACCAATCATTTTGGAGAGTCCTGAGCACTAAAGGAAAACTCAGCCTATGAAAAAATAAAAGAATTAAATTAGACACCTTCTCCAGCTACCTAAGAGAAACCTGGGAAAGTAGCAAAAATTAGAATACCAAAATAACAAAATGTAGCAATCAGACATTTAGCATATAAAGAAAACATTTGCCTTAGAATTATTATTACATTACTAATGTAGGATGAGGATAAAAAATTCAAACAATGTGCAATGTAAAAAGTGAAAATCCTGCACTTCCCTGGTGGCGCAGTGGTTGAGAGTCCGCCTGCTGATTCAGGGGACACGGGTTTGTGCCCCGGTCCGAGAAGATCCCACATGCCGCGGAGCAGCTGGGCCCGTGAGCCATGGCCGCTGAGCTTGCGCGTCCGGAGCCTGTGCTCCGCATCGGGAGAGGCCACAACAGTGAGAGGTCCGCGTACCGCAAAAAAAAGTGAAAATCCTTTTTCCTATTCTTTTTTCTTTCCAGCTCACTCCTCAGAGGTTACCTCAGTTAAAAATTTAGTGTATAAACCTTTAGACCTTTGATAGGTAAAAAAAATTTTTTTTAATTTTGATAAAACACATATCTGGACTTCCCTGGTGGCGCAGTGGTTAAGAATCTGCCTGCCAATGCAGGGGACACGGGTTCGATCCCTGCCCGGTCCGGGAAGATCCCACATGGCGCGGAACAACTAAGCCTGTGTGCCACGACTACTGAACCTGCACTCTAGAGCCCGTGTGCCACAACTACTGAAGCCCACACACCTAGAGCCTGTGCTCCGCATCCAGAGAAGCCACTGCAATGAGAAGCCCGCGCACCAAAATAAACAGTAGACCCCGCTCACCACAACTAGAGAAAGCCACGCACAGCAACGAAGACCCAACGGAGCCAAAAATAAATAAATAAATAGATTTATTTAAAAAAAAAAAACGCATGATATCATGGTATACATATTCCTTTAACATACTATTCTGAAACTTGGCTTTTTTTCATTTAACGATCTAAAGTACGCTAAATATCTTTCCATATTAGTACATACAGATTTAGTTCAAATTTTAAAAATAGTTACATGTTATTCCATTGTAAACATGTACCATGATCTATTTTACTATTCCCTTTTTATGAAGATGAGAAGCCGCTATTTAAAGAGCAGTGAAAACAGTGTTCCTGGGAGGAAATCAGCCAGGGCACAAATGCACTAAAGTGAGAACGTTTGTCAGTTTCCAGGAGCCTAGAGACAGATCACGGGATCCCTGTGAGCACAGCTGAGTACCGGAGGGGGCTGGTGGTGCTGAGAGCAGGGTCTAGACTGTCTGGGGTTAAACACTGCCTCCACCATTACTGAGAGACGCTGGGTGAATTTAAACCCTGTGCCTTGTTTGCCTTGTCTGTAAATTAGAAATTATAAGAATACCTACTTCACAGGCTTCTTGTTAGGATTCCTTGAGTTAGTAAATATAAAACATTTATAGTAATTGTCTAGCTGATAATAAGTTAGCGATTATTATGTAGGTCATAGAAAGGGTGTTGGATGTTGTTTTATTTATTTTTTAACATATGCAATTTAAATTAATTAATTAATTATTTTATTTTTTGGCTGCACTGGGTCTTTGTTACTGCACACAGGCTTTCTCTAGTTGCGGTCAGCGGGGGCTACTCTTTGCTGTGGTAGGAAGGCTTCTTTCTCATTGAGGTGGCTTCTCTTGTTGCGGAGCACGGGCTCCAGGCACGCAGGCTTCAGTAGTTGTGGCACGCAGGCTCAGTAGTTATGGTGCATGGGTTAGTTGCTCTGTGGCATGTGGAATCCTCCCGGACCAGGGATCGAACCCATGTCCCCTGCACTGGCAGACAGATTCTTAGCCACTGAGCCACCAGGGAAGTCCCTGGATATTATTTAAATGTAATGGAAAGCATTGAAATGTTTTCAGCAGGGGAATGGCTTAATTCAGTTTTTATTTTTACAGGACCACACTCTCCATTGGATGGAAAATGGGTTGGAGGGAGGTGAAAACTAGACCAGTTATGAAGCTATTGCATTGGTCCAGGAAAGAGACCATTGCAATAGTGTGGTGGCAAAGGAGACAGAGAGAAATGGACAGATTTTAGATCTATTTTGGAGACAGAATTGAGCTGACTTGTAGGAGGGTGAGGGGATGGAGACATGAAGAAGCACTCAAGAAAGGCTGTGGGTGCTCCAGACTGAGATGCGGGAGCCTGAAAGGGAAAGAGTTAAAGACGGGAAAGGGGGAGGGGCGAAGGGGAGGGGGGATTAGTGTTTGATTTTGAACTCAGTAAGTTTGAGATGTTATGAACTATCAAAGTGGAAGTTGTCAAGTAGGCAGTTTGATATACAAATACAAAATTGGATATACATTAAAGTCTTATAATACGTCTGGACTTCATAAATCATATTTGTTGTCAATCATGAATTTTTATTCTGCAGGTAGTTAAGCAACAAATTATGCATTGAACACTAAAATGTTTTGTTGACAATGGATCATTTTAATTGGATTCTTTTCTCTAATTAGAAAAGTGATGTATCTTGCATGTATACTATTGACTATAATATTCTACCATATGGCTGCACATAATTTAATCCTTTCCTTGTTTTTTCTAATTTTTCAACATTTGAAATAATGCTTCAATGAATATTTTTTGTACATAAACCTATATCTGAGATCTTAATTTTTTTTTTCGCTTAGGATAGGTTTGTAGGAAAATAATTTGTCAAGTGTGATATTTTTTAGTATTCTTTTGTTTTAGTAGTACAATATTAATGTCTATATTCACTATACTGTGCATTAGATCTCTCTTTTTTAGGACTTTTGAAGCATATTGTCAACTTACTTTCCAGAAAAATTGTACTAATTTACACTCCTAGTCACAATATATGAAAGTTCACCATATCATTCATCAAAATTAAAATATTCGTTAAACTAGGAGGTGAAACATGACATCTGGTAGTTGTTTAATTTGCATTTCTTTAACAACCAGTGACAGGATTATCTCTGCTAATCTCCTATTGCTTTTACCACTGACAGATGGCTGTGATTCTCCTGGCATGCAGTCTTCTCTCTGCCCTCATTATCCCTTTCACCTGGTTTATTCCTACCCAATTCTTCACCTTTCATCTCCAGTGACACTCCTTCAGTTCTGACTGCCCTCCTTCCTGCCTCTTGTGTATGTCTATTTTCTTTGATTTATGTTCTCATAGACCCATGTTCCTCTCCTTCAGAGAACTTATTTCAGCTTGTAATTATATATTTATTAGCAGAAGTGTTTGATTAATGCTTATTTTCCCCCAAATCCTAAGTTTCAAGAAAGTGCAGGAATATTTTGTTCATCATTGAATCCCCACTCCATAAACAGTTGTGGAATGAATTGATAGACAAAACAAATGAATAGGAAGTGGGAAGAGAGAGGCACTATAATTGGGTAACCTGGGTCACGTGCCTACCCCTGTGCTGGGAGGCAGGTCTATTACTGAGAAAAGAAGCAGTGGCACAAATAAGGTTAATGGGAAATTACTGTGAGCTGGGCAGCTGTCCCAATTTGTATTGACCACAAGACATTCTAAATTTTCTTGTAGTCAGAACTACAGATTTTCTTTATTAGGAAAATCTTTATTACATATAGGCTGAAAAGGTTCTATCTCATCCTGAGTAAAATTAATGTACCCTTACGTTTTCCTCTAGGTATTTCCTTTTTATGGTTTCCTTTAAACATTTGATAGCAGTTGGACAGTTCTCATGATGAAAATGTAGAAAAAAAACACAAACAAGGTTTGGCATACAGGAATAAATTTTCTGAACTGTATAGAAGTGAAAGAGAGAGTAAAACTCTCTTTGTCTTCTGATACATGACATATCAGACAAATCTGATATATTTTGTGGGGGGCCGGCCACACTGTGTGGCTTGAGGGGATCTTAGCTCCTCCACCAGGGATCAAACCCATGCCTTCTGCAGTGTAAGGGTGAAGTTGTAACACCCTGGACCACCAGGGAAGTCCCACCTCTCAGTTTTCTTATGGAGACTCTGGTGCTATAGCTTTTTTGATACCCTCCCTATTAAGGTCCTAAACTGGCCACAAGTGTACTGAGAGATTTTGTTTATGAAGTCTTTCCTTACTCATAATTTACAAAGATAATCTATACTTTCTTCTACTTACTGTTTTCGTCTGTCACATTTAGGTTGAATTCCATCTGGAGTCTACTTTTGTGTGTGCTGTGAGATATAGGTCATTTTGTTTTTCCCATATAGATATAACCAGTTTCCCCAACATTGGATATTTAAATAACTTGTCTTTTCCTATGTGGTGCTGCTGTCATTGTATATTACATTCCCATACATGTTTATCTTGAAGCTATCTATTCTGTTCCATGGGTCTATCTGACTGGGCTTACAACAATATTGCTTTTTTAAAAAATATTGGGCTTCATAATACATCTTTTTGTTGTTGTTGTTTTGCATAGTACATCTTTAAAACTGGTAGGACAATTCCCCTTTTGTGATGGTCTTTTTGATGTGTCACCTTGGCTGTTTTTTTTATTATTATTATTTTTAACCACTATGCACTTTCCTTGGCTGATTATTTACTCAGTCAAAACTAATCTAGGTGTTGTTGTGAAGGTATTCTGTAGATGTGATTAAAGCCCATTAATCTGTTAACTTTAAGTAAGGAAAATAATCTTAGATAAACTGGGTAGGCCTGATCCAATCAGTTTAAAGGCCTTGAGAGCAGAGCTGGGGCTTCTCTGTGGAAGAAGATATTTGTCCTCTGGACTGCAGCTTCAGGCTGTACCTGAGAGTCCCAGCCTGTCCTCTGTGACAGCCTGCCCTATGAATTTCAGACTTGTATAGGCAAACCCAAAATTATGTGAGCCAATTTCTTGCAATAAATTTCTTAATATATATCTCCGACTGGTTCTGTTTCTCTGGTTTAAGCCTGACTGATACATCCTCTTTATGCTTTTAAATTTCTTTTTTTTCTTTTGTTTTTTTCTCTCTTCATTTCTTATGCTTTTTTTTTTAAAACAAAGATTGACTTAATTATTTGTAAAACTTTATTCTATAAAGTTATTTATTTATTTATGGCTGCATTGGGTCTTTGCTGCTGCGTGGGGCTTTCTCTAGTTGTGGCAAGTGGAGGCTACTCTGTTGCGGTGTGTGGGCTTCTCACTGCAGTGGCTTCTTTTATTGCAGAACATGGGCTCTAAGCGTGAGGGCTTCAGTAGTTGTGGCACATGGGCTCTAGATCACAGGCTCAGTTGTTGTGGCGCATGGGCTTAGTTGCTTCACGGCATGTGGAATCTTCCTGGACCAGGGCTCGAACCCGTGTCCCCTGCATTGGCAGGCAGATTCTGAACCACTGTGTCACCAGGGAAGTCCCAAACTTTATTCTTCTAAACAAATTGTAGAGATGTTTACTGAGTTCCTAAAAAAATCCATGTGAAATTTTGATTGCATCAGATTTACTGGTTAACTTGGGAGGAACTGACATCTTTATAATATTGTTATCCATTCCAAGAGGATGGCTGCCGTTGCATTTATTGAACTTCTATATATCCTTCATAAAAGTGTTTTTTTTTTTCACATCTTATGCAGTCTTCATTAATGTCCACATACTTTACATTTTGGGGGCTTATTGTGAATAGTATTTTATTTTAAATTATATTTTCTAGTTGGTTATTGATGCTGTGAGAAATGCTATTGGGTTTTTGAAAGGTTGATTTTAATATGCAGAGAACTTATTGACCTTTCTTATTTGTTCTAAAAGGTTGTATCTAGATTCTATTGCTCTTTCTATATAGGTGATACATTCATTTACAAATAGCAGTAGTCTTATCTCTTCCTTTCCTGTTTTTATGCCTCTTATATCTTGTCATTACTTGATAAAAGGTAGAAGGAGAGATCTAAAGATTTAAAGAAATGGGAACCTTGTAGTGGATTTCTCTTTTTCAATCTGTTCACCTACCTTCTAGCTATGTCCTGAAAGAACCCAGAAAATTGTTCTCTCACTAAAGGAGAAATACTTTCATGAAATGAATACTGACTTCAAAAAATAGAGGTATAGTGACTGTTCTTTGTCAGTAAAAGCTTTTGTGGATAATATAAGGTAGAGGATGCCCCAATATTCCTAATATGGGCAATAAAATGCCAACTAGTCAAGATATTCCTGGAATTACTACAGTTGTTCTGGAGGTACTGGCCATTCACAGGATTCAGAATCACACCATCAACATTTAAACCAGAATAGATCATTTCTACCATGTGGTGCCAAACCTTAACCAGAACAGATACGCTTGGAAAGCACGAGATCCAGATGCCTAGATTTACATCAGCTCATTTTACCCCAAACATTTTATTAGCTTCTCAGTAACGTGTTTCTGCATTTCTGGCAATGGATAATTTGCCAAACACTCCACTTACAGTGTTTTGTTGGAGTTTTACCATCGCAATTTTACCATATTTAGCAAGTGACATGAACCCTGTACTGGATTTCTCACTTATAGACTAAGAGTTATGATGGGAAGAAGAGCCAGTGGAAGCCCCGGGAACTCTTGCTTCCTATCAAAATGTGGAATTTTGTAGAATCACAGGCATTAGTGCCCATACCAAAGGAATTGCTATTCCACATGGGAGCTTCTTTGGGGAGGAAATCACACAAGTCCTGGTGACTGGTACATAGCTATTTATCTAGCAAGTTATATTTATTTTTGATTCCAATAAACTGAGGATACCTTTAACCTAGAAGGGACAGCAATACACCTTCATTGTCTCCCATTGAGGTTAGGTCAACCGGCCGTGTGCTACAGGAAACTATTGTTTCATCAATCCACAGGTTGGTACACACTAGTCTATTACATTGATGATTTTTGGCTGCAATGACCTATAGAACTGTAAGCAGTTACCCTAGACGCCTTTGGAAAAGAAAAAAGAAAAAAAATATGCCAGATGGTGGGAGAAAAATCCCATGAAATTACAATGGTTTGTCTCAGTGAAGTTTCTGGGGACCAGATGGTTTCTTTCTAAATGGAAGGACTAATTGTTGTGCCACTAAGAAAGAGGAAAAATTCTTGGTTGGTTGTTGACCAGCGCTGCCATGTTTAGTGGTAAAAGTTCGTGGAAAACTTCAGTAATCTTACCTAGGCAGATGTAATTCTAAGATGTAATTTAATTCCACTAAGATTTCAAGTCTCTGAGGAATAAAAGTTTGATCAGCTAAGATTCTGCTGGCTATAGACAAAGATAAGGATGGGTAGTTGAGAAGTCAAGTTATAAATACCAACTGTGGCCTTGGATTCACTTGCAAAATTGAGAACTTTAAAATCTACTGGTATTTTCAGGTATATATTTATATATTTTAGAATAGTTTTTGTCTTTGTTCTCCCTTTCCCCCAATATTTTATATAGAAAAAGATGCCTGTTAATTTTATAATTTAAAGAATAGTGGACAAATTTTCAAAAGAATTAGTCAAATTCTTTAATTAAACAATTGAAGAGAATTAAGAGACTTAAAAGACAGATAAGCATTACTCCAAGATCCTGGATCCTGGGTGCAATAATTGAGATTTTGGCTTAAGCACTTTTAGGAGCGGCTAAAGACATAAGAGGTTGTTGCATTATGTTAGATGTTATTTTCTTTAAAGAAGTGTAAGTGTGGGAAGAAACATACATGTTGATTTGGGGAAGCCAAAGGGGTAGACCGTCGTGGAAATTTGTCTCTCACTTAGTATCTGAATTCCTTCCCTATGTTTGGGGGAATCGTCACACACAGCAGCATCTGCCTCCCATTATAGAAGCCATGGATCCCAGATCTCTGCTTTCCTTGCAGCCAGCAACCACCCCAGTCTTGGAATCAGAAGTTAGTGATACATCAGTACCGCTTTTTTAGAGTCCATATATATATGTTAGCATACAGTATTTGTTTTTCTCTTTCTGACTTACTTCACTCTGTATGACAGATTCTAGGTCCATCCACCTCACTACAAATAACTCAATTTCGTTCCTTTTTATGGCTGAGTAATATTTCAGTGTATACGCCAATAAAGATGTGAAGAAAAAAAAGAAGTTAGTGATACAAAGAAACTAAGGTTGTACAGAGTACATTCTGGAAGTGGTAGCAACACAGCAGCAGCTTTCTAGTTGAGGTTTTACTGGGTCAAGTTAATTACACCTGGAAGTATGAGGCAAACTTAGGCAAGGATGTGCACAGCTGAATGTTGGGAGCAGAGAGTCCTGCCCATTCTCTTTGCTGGGTGGACAGAAAAAGCAGACTCCTTCCATCAAGGGGACCCTAAATGAAACTTCAAACTACAAAGAAAAAGGCATCACTGACTCTTCGAGCACATAATCTATTTTTTAAATAAATTTTATTTATTTATTTATTTTTGGTTGTGTTGGTTCTTCATTGCTGTGTGCGGGCTTTCTCTAGTTGCAGCGAGCGGGGGCTACTCTTTCGTTGCGGTGCACAGGCTTCTCACTGTGGTAGCTTCTCTTGTTGCAGAGCGTGGGCTCTAGGCGTGCAGGCTTCAGTAGTTGTGGCATGTGGACTCAGTAGTTGTGGTGCACGGGCTTAGTTGCTGCCAGGCATGTGGGATCTTCCTGGACCAGGGCTTGAACCCGTGTCCCCTGCATTGGCAGGCGGATTCTTAACCACTGCACCACCAGGGAACCCCCGAGCACAGAGTCTCTTAACGGGCTGCTACTTGCCCTGGTAGGGATTAGCCTAGTTAAAAAGCCACAGGGTGTTGTTTTGTTTTGTTTTGTTTTTCCCACCCATCATAAATGTTTACAGGCTGGTACATGCCCATTTTAGCTTTTCCTGTTCTGTCACTTTAAACTTCTTATTTTTCTTTAAAGATGATTTTTTTTTTTTTTTGGCTGTGTTGGGTCTTCATTGTGGTGTGTGTGCTTCTCATTCGGTGGCTTCTCTTGTTGCAGGGCACAGGCTCTAGGTGAGCGGGCTTCAGTAGTTGCGGCACGTGGGCTCAGTAGTTGTGGCTTGTGGGCTCTAGAGCGCAGGCTCAGTAGTTGTGGTGCACGGGCTTAGTTACTCTGCGGCATGTGGGATCTTCCTGGACCAGGGATCTAACCCGTGTCCCCTGCATTAACCACTTCACCACCAGGGAAGTCCCCAAACACTGTTCATTCACCTTTTTTTTAAACCGTGTTGTACATTATATCCCCAGAAATTATCTTATAAATGAAAGTTTGTACCTGTTGACGGATCTGTTCTTTGTTTCTATGAATTCAGTTTTTTTAGATGCCACATATAAACAAGGTCACACAGTATTTGTCTTTCTCTCTCTGACATTTCACTTAGCATAATGCCCTTATGGTCCATCCCTGCTGTCATGGTGTCGCAAATGGTAAGATTTCCTTTTTGTGCTTGAATAACATTCCATTGTGTATAGATACTACATTCTCTTTATCCTTTCGTCCATCGATTTACACTTAGGTTGTTTCCATGTGTTGGCTATTGTAAATAATGCTGAATGAATGTCTCCTCAAAATAGTGATTTTGTTTTCTTCGGATATACACCCAGAAGTTTTAAATTTTTTGAGGAACCTCCATGCTGTTTTCTGTGATGTCTGCATCAATTTACATTCCCACCAACAGTACACAAGTGTTCCCTTTTCTCCACATCCTTGTCGCCAGTGTTTGTTATCTTTTGTCTTTTTTTTCCCCCTTGTGCTATATAGTAGGTCCTTGCTGGTTATCTATTTAAAATATAGCAGTGTGTACATGTCAATCCCAAACTCCCAGTCTATCCCTCCCCGCAGACTTCCCCCCCAGTAACCATAAGTTCTTTCTCTAAGTCTGAGTCTGACAATATTTTATTTGTGAGATGCTTCCAGGTTGTTGCCTGTTGCAATAGTTCATTCTTCCTTGTTCCTGTAAGGTATGCCAGTGTATGAATATGTCACACTTTATCCAACTCACTCTTGATAGACATTTGGGGTGTTTCCAAATTTTGGGTACCATGAACTGTGTTCTATGTCCTCATAGATTTTTTTTTTAATTTATTGTTTAATTTATTTTTTAATAAATTTATTTATTTTATTTTTGGCTGCTTTGGGTCTTTGTTGCTGTGTGCAGGCTTTCTCTAGTTGCAGGGAGCGAGGGCTACTCTTCATTGCAGTGTGTGGGCTTCTCATTGCGGTGGCTTCTCTTGTTACGGAGCACGGGCTCTAGGTGCGCGGGCTCAGTAGTTGTGGCACACGGGCTTAGTTGTCCTGCAGCATGTGGGATCTTCCCAGAAGAGGGATCAAACCCGTGTCCCCTGCATTGGCAGGTGGACTCTTAACCACTGGACCACCAGGGAAGTCCTCCTCATAGATTTTTAATTTTCTTTGCAGTCACCTCTTAGGATGTGCATGTCATAGTACTATGCTGTAATCAAAGTGTGAGAGCAATCATTGTCATGCCAAGTCCTCTGGCTCTACCACCAACATATTGCGTAAAATCACTCAGCTACTCTTAGGCTGTATATGCATGAGTGTGTGTGTGTGTATACATATTTTTCTTTACAACATGGAATCACAACATAGATGTGGTTCTCTATTCTGCTGATTTCGTATAACTTTATATTGTGAGCATTTTCCCCTATTGTGAAAATTCTTAGAAAATGTAATTTTTAATGGAGATATACCATTGCGTCTTATGGCTTTGCCATCATGTATTTAATTAATTCCCTAGTGGCGGACATTTAGATCATCTCCAGTTGTTTTCAATACGAATAATGCTATGGGTAAACTCCCTTGAATATGAATCTTTATCCATTTTGCACGTCTGTTTGGAATGGCACTGAGAACTCTCCATATGGCTAGGGTATGGCTGTATGTAGCTTAGGGTAGCAGAGGTACCATATATCTTTCCTGTGACATGAAATGGACAGATGTGCATGATCAACTCTTCCAATCTCTAACAACTCCAGAATTTATCCTCAGTTTCCTTATGGGTTATGCAGTAGAGTGGGGCAGTTGGGAGAATCGCTTCCTCTTGCAAGGATAATCAGGCAGGAGCAGGTGATATGAGTAGGAGGGTGGAGGGACAGGCAAGGGGCAGACAGGCTGCAGACCCACGATCTGCCCCCTGTTTCGGATCCATCTTCATATCCTTTTGGCAGAGGGCCCCGGGTATTCCTGTGGTAGCTGCTATTTTCAGCTCCTCTTCATCTGTGCTGCAGAGTCCATGCCCTACAACTTTCCCATTAACCTCACTCCACCAATTATTCATTCATTCATTCAACAAATATTTAATGTGCACCTGCCATGTGCCAGATATAGCTGTAGGCATTGGATATATACACAAGTGAATAAAACAAAGTCAGTGCCCTTGTTGAGTACACAGTCTAGTTGTGGGCAGGCGGGGAGTAGAAATAAACACATGAGCAAATAAACACACCTGTAACATGTCAGGTCATAAACGTTATGAAGAAAAATAAAGCAGAGTATCAGGTAAGGAGAGACCCATCTTTAATCCACAAATGCGTTCAAGTGTTTCCTGATGAAAGAAAACTTTATTGCATCTTGTAACCATAGCTCACTCTCACTTCCCTTATAGGGAGTCTCCTTAAAGGAGACATTGACACTTGCTTTCGTCACTTCCTCACCTCCCAATCTCTCAACCAGCTGCAGCCTCAGACCCAATAGTTCCAGTTCTGAGCTCATTCCCCCCGCCCCCGAGTCCCATTCCTGCTCCTCCATTGCCAATCCCTCCAGTTGGCAGAATTATATTTAGTCCTTTCTCACTTTCCCTTTCTCCACATCCAATCAATCATGAAGGCCTCCTTAATTTACCTCCTAAATATCTTTCACTTCACCCGCATTGTCACTGCCTCCATTGGTTTGCTAGGGCTGCTATACCAAAGTACCACAAAGTGGGTTGATTAAACTACAGAAATGTATTGTCTCATAGTTCCGGAGGTTGGAAATCCAGATTTTGGTAGGGTTGATTCCTTCTGAGGGCTGTGAGGGAAGGATCTGCTCCAGGCCTCTCTCCTTAGCTTGTAGATGGCCACCTTCATGTTCACATGGTGTTCTCCTTGTATCTCCACATCATCTTCCCTCTGTACTTATCTCTGTTCAAATTTCCCCTTTTTATAAGGACACCAGTCATATTGGATTAGGCACACTCTAATGATCTCGCTTCACCTTGATTACCTCTGTATATACTCTCTCTCCAAATAAGGTCACATCCTGAGGTACTGGGAGTTAAGAATTTTGGAGGGACACAATTCAACCCAAAACATTGCCTTTGTTCAAGCCTTTGCCATTTCTCACCTGTATCATTTCTTTAGTCTCCTTAGGAGAGTCACTGCTTCCAGCATCATCTTCTTTCAACCCACCCTTCACTCTGCTGCCAGAGGACCATATAAAACCTGCTGTGGCTGCCAGGAAAATTCAAGCTTCTTGCCAATGCCTACCGGCCCTTTGTGTTCTGGCTTCTGCCATCCTTCCTAGTCTTACTTCCTACCATTCGTATAGCATTATTGCAGCCATCGTTGAGCCCTTTGTCATGATTGCCTTGCCTCTGAACTTGACTACGTGTGGTTCCTCTTGCCTGGGATGGTCTCTCTTCCTCCTCTCCCTGACTGAACAACTCATGGGGTCTTCAGGCCAGCTCCAGCATCATCTCCTCTAAAAAGCCTTCCTTAACACCCCCAGTCTGGGTTTTGTGTCTTTACTCCAGGACCTATGCTCCCTCTGCATTTCTCTCTGCTGTACTTTTACTTATTTACTTACTAATTCAATGCCTAGTATACCAAAGGCACTCAATACACATTTGCTGAACACATGAGTAAGTGAATAAATGAATCCTCCTGTAGAAAATTGCAGTGTTAGAGTGAGTAAGCTAGCTGGTGAAAACAAAAGTTTTTTAAGGGAGAGGCAAAATTAGGGGTGGGTGTGGTAATCAGACGTGGTTTATAATTCTCACACTCGAACAGAAATTGCATTTCAGCTGCTGTCGCTGCTGGGAGAAAAGTCCTGCTACTGCACTGACTCTTCCTTTGTTCAGTAACATAACCAGTAAGAAAATAATTGCAATGTTTGGAGCAACAGGTAAAAAACTCCTTACTTTTAAAGTGTGTACTGACTTTACTTACTTTCTTGTCTTCCTGTTTTTAACTTCAGAGCCTGCAAGCATGGACTGAACAAAGAGCCCTTTGGAGGAAACTGAGAAAAGTATCATTTGCTTGAATTTCTGATGTGGTAAAGGAGCAGGGTGATTTGACTTGATTTGTCAGAAATGATCTCAGCGGGACAAGGACAACTGACACATTCTCGTGTTCTTGATCATGTGCTGATTTGTTGGTGTAAGTTTCATTTCATCATAAGTTATATGCTAGAGACTTTTCTCCACTCACTTCCTGACAAGCACGGGAGCAAGTGTGAGAGGCCCGTGGGTATGTAGGAGATATCCACATGCCTGACCAGTACTCCAGCGACTCTGAAAGGGTGGAGTGGGTGGGGATTAGGAGAACGTGTGGCGGGACTTCTCTCTCCAGAGAGCTGCCCTGGCCTTTCAACTGGCATCTCTACTTCCCCTCTGCCTCCCTCACAATCTGTTCTCCAACAGCCAGACCAATCCTTGCAAAATGTTGTTCCAATCAGGTACTCTCCTTCAATCTATTCTCATTTCTGCCTCTCAATGATCTGTTTGAAACTGTCAGATCATGGCATGCCTCTGCTCAAAATCCTCCCCCACATCTCACTCCAACTGAAATGCAAAGCCCAGCTAATGACCTGCAAGACCCTTCTTGGACCTTGTCTTCTACCATTCTCCCTCGCTCACTCTGCGCGTTCCTCGAACACACTCCCACTTTAAGCCCTTTGCGTTGGTTACTCCCTCAACCTAGAGTAATCTTCCTCCAGTTACCCACGCTGCTTTCTCCCTCGTGTCTTCCAAGCCAGATGTCACCCTCTCCATGAGTGCTTTCCAGACACACTTATTTAAAATTGCAACTCCGGGGACTTCCCTGGTGGCGCAGTGGTTAAGAATCCGCCTGCCAATGCAGAGGACACGAGTTTGAGCCCTGATCTGGGAAGATTCCACATGCCGCAGATCAACTAAGCCCATGAGCCACAGCTACTGAGCCTGCGTGCCACAGGTATTGAAACCTACGCACCTAGAGCTTGTGCTCCACTACAAGAGAAGCCACCGCAATGAGAAGCCCACACACCACAACAAAGAGTAGCCCCTGCTCGCTGCAACTAGAGAAAGCCTGCACACAGCAACAAAGACCCAACACAGCCAAAAATAAATAAATAAATAAATTTAAAAAATTGCAACTCTGCTCCACCCTGCCACTGTCTGACTCTCCTCCCTGCTTGATTTCTTCTGTTACCATCTGTCTCTCCACACTAGGATACAAGCTCTGTGAGGACAGGGATTTTGTCTGAAGGGAGGCTAGAGCAGAGAAAAGAGAGAAGTAAAATCTCAAAAACCAACAGCCAGGTATGACATTAACTTTAAAAGGAAAAAAAAAAAAGGTAATGCGAGGAGGGTTGATTGTATACAGCATTAGGGTGATCGTGAAGTTGTTGGTTTTTCCTGAAAGAGATGAGAAGCCATTGAAAAGTTTCGAGCAGAGTTGTGACATGATAAGACCTGGTGTTAAAAGGTTCATTTTAGCTTCTGTTTTGTGAAGTGACTGTAGGGGGCAAGGGCTAAAGCAGGGAGACCTCTTATGAGGCCGAGGCCGTTGCCCTGAACCAGGCAAGATGATAGTGACTTAGACCAGGGAGTGGTCAGATTCCTAATATGTGGTCTCTTTTGGTTTTTTTTTTTGCGGTACGCGGGCCTCTCAGTGTTGTGGCCTCTCCCGTTGCGGAGCACAGGCTCCAATGCACAGGCCCAGTGGCCATGGCTCACGGGCCCAGCCGCTCCGCGGCAGGTGGGATCCACCCGGACCGGGGCACGAACCCACGTCCCCTGCATCAGCAGGCGGACTCTCAACCACTGCGCTACCAGGGAAGTTCCCTAATATGTTTTAAAGAGAGTTGACAGGGTTCTCTGATAGGCCAGATATCAGAGGTTACCAGGCGGGGGAAGAGAATGACTCCTAAGCATTTTGTCTTGAGCAACTAGAAGAATAAAGTTTTGATTCACGGAAATGGGGAAGATCATGGGGGAAGCAGGTCAAGGCAGGTCAGGAACTCTGTTTTAGTCTCCCTAATCCTGACTTGCTGCTAAGCATCCAGAGTGGGAGGCTGGATAAGAGCAGGGGGGTGGCTGCTAAAGGAATCAGGTCAGATGTGTCAGAGTTGAAGAAGGCTGAGTCACAGTTAGCTAAGGAAGTGCCCTGATTGCTTTGCTTCCCAGTTCTCGTCCTTAGTTCAGTAACCTTGGAGCTCAGGGTGTGTTTGGGCATTTGAGGAAGGGTTGCCAGATTTATCAGATAAAAATACAAGATGCCTAATTGAGGGACCAAGACGGCGGAGTAGAAGGATGTGCTCTCACTCGCTCTTGTGAGAACACCAGAATCACAACTAACTGCTGAACAATTATCGAAAGGAAAACACTGGAATTCACCAAAAAAGATACCCCACATCCAAAGACAAAGGAGAAGCTGCAAAGAGACAGTAGGAGGGGCACAATCGCAATAAAATCAAATCCCATAACTGCTGGGTGGGTAACTCAGAGACTGGAGAACACTTATACCACAGAAGTCCACCCACTGGAGTGAAGGTTCTGAGTCCCACGTCAGGCTTCCCAACCTGGGGGTCTGGCAACGGGAGGAGGAATTCCTAGAGAATCAGACTTTGAAGGCTAGTGGGATTTGATTGCAGGACTCTGACAGTACTGGGGGAAACAGAGACTCCACTCTTGGAGGACACACACAAAGTAGTGTGTGCATCGGGACCCAGGGGGAAGGAGCAGTGACCCCATGGGAGACTGAACCAGACCTAACTGCTAGTGTTGGAGGGTCTGCTGTAGAGGTGGAGGGTGGCTGTGTCTCACCAGGAGGACAAGGACACTGGTGGCAGAGATTCTGGGAAGTACTCCTTGGTGTGAGCCGTCCCAGAGTCCACAATTAGCCCCACCAAAGAGCCCGAGTAGTCTCCAGTGTTGGGTTGCCACAGGCCAAACAACCAACAGGGAGGGAACCCAGCCTCACCCATCAGAAGACAAGTGGATTAAAGTTTTACTGAGCTCTGCCCACCACCAGTCCCTCCCATCAGGAAACTTGCTCAAGCCTCTTAGATAGCCTCATCCACCAGAGGGCAGACAGCAGAAGCAAGAAGAACTACAATCCTGCAGCCTGTGGAACAAAAACCACATTCACAGAGAGACAAGATGAAAAGGCAGGGGGCTATGTACCAGATGAAGGAACAAGATAAAACCCCAGAAAAACAACTAAATGAAGTGGAGATAGGCAACCTTCCAGAGAAATAATTCAGAATAATGGTATTGAAGACGATCCAGGACCTCAGAAAAAGAATGGAGGCAAAGATCAAGAAGATGCAAGAAATGTTTAACAACCTAGAAGAATTAAAGAACAAACAAACAGAGATGAACAATACAATAACTGAAATGAAAAATACACTAGAAGGAATCAATAGCAGAATAACTGAGGCAGAAGAACAGATAAGTGACCTGGAAGACAGAATGGTGGAATTCACTGCCACAGAACAGAATAAAGAAAAAAGAATGAAAAGAAATGAAGACAGCCTAAGAGACCTCTGGGACAACATTAAATGCAACAACATTCACATTATAGGGGTCCCAGAAGGAGACCAGAGAGAGAAAAGACCCAAGAAAATATTTGAAGAGGTTATAGTCGAAAACTTCCCTAACATGGGAAAGGAAATAGCCACCCAAGTCCAGGAAGCGCAGATAATCCCAGGCAGGATAAATCCAAGGAGAAACACGCCAAGCCACATAGTAATCAAATTGACAGAAATTAAAGACAAAGAAAAATTATTGAAAGCAGCAAGGGAAAAACGACAAATAACATACAAAGGAACTCCCATGAGGTTAAGAGCTGATTTCTCAGCAGAAACTCTACAAGCCAGAAGGGAGTGCCATGATATACTTAAAGTGATGAAAGGGAAGAACCTACAACAAAGATGACTATCTGGCAAGGATCTCATTCAGATTCGATGGAGAAATCAAAAGCTTTACAGACAAGCAAAAGCTAAGAGAATTTAGCACCACCAAACCAGCTCTACAACAAATGCTAAAGGAACTTCTCTAAGTGGGAAACACATGAGAAGAAAAGGACCTACAAAAACAAACCCAAAACAATTAAGAAAATGGTCATAGGAACATACATATCGATAATTACCTTAAACGTGAATGGATTAAATGCTCCAACCAAAAGACACAGGCTTGCTGAATGGATACAAAAACAAGACCCATATATATGCTGTCTACAAGAGACTCACTTCAGACCTAGGGACACATACAGACTGAAAGTGAGGGGATGGAAAAATATATTCCATGCAAATGGAAATCAAAAGAAAGCTGGAGTAGCAATAGTCATATGAGTTAAAATAGACTTTAAAATAAAGAATGTTACAAAGACAAGGAGGGACACTACATAATGATCAAGGGATCAATCCAAGAATAAGATATAACAATTATAAATACATATGCACCCAACATAGGAACACCTCAATACATAAGGCAACTGCTAACAGCTATAAAAGAGGAAATCAACAGTAACACAATAATAGTGGGGGACTTTAACACCTCACTTACACCAATGGACAGATCATCGAAAATGAAAATAAATAAGGAAACAGAAACTTCAAATGACACAATAGAACAGATAGATTTTGATATTTATAGGACATTCCATCCAAAAACAGCAGATTACTTTTTTCTCAAGTGCACATGGAACATTCCCCAGGATAGATCACACCCTGAGTCACAATTCGAGCCTCAGTAAATTTAAGAAAATTGAAATCATATCAAGCATCTTTTCTGACCACAACGCTATGAGATGAGAAATGAATTACAGGGAAAAAAAACACAGACACATGGAGGCTAAACAATACGTTACTAAATAACCAAGAGATCACCGAGTAAATCAAAGAGGAAATCAAAAAATACCTAGAGAAAAATAACTATGAAAACACGACGACCCAAAACGTATGGGAGGCAGCAAAATCAGTTCAAAGAGGGAATTTTATAGCAATACAAGCCTACCGCAAGAAACAAGAGAAATTTCAAATAAACAATCTAACCTTACACCTAAAGGAACTAGAGAAAGAAGAACAAACAAAACCCAAAGTTAGCAGAAGAAAAGAAATCATAAAAATCAGAACAGAAATAAATGAAATAGAAACAAAGAAAACAATAGCAAAGGTCAATAAAACTGAAAGCTGGTTCTTTGAGAAGATTAACAAAATTGATAAACCATTAGCCAGACTCATCAAGAAAAAGAGGGAGAGGACTCAAATCAATAAGATTAGAAATGAAAAAGGAGAAGTTACAACAGACACTGCAGAAATACAAAGCATCCTAAGAGACTACTACAAGCAACTCTATGCCAATAAAATGGACAACCTGGAAGAAATGGACAAATTCCTAGAAAGGTATAACCTTCCAAGACTGAACCAGGAAGAAATAGAAAATATGAACAGACCAATCACAAGTAATGAAATTGAAACTGTGGTTAAAAATCTTCCAACAAGGGCTTCCCTGGTGGCGCAGTGGTTGAGAGTCCGCCTGCCGATGCAGGGGACACGGGTTCGTGCCCCGGTCTGGGAAGATCCCACATGCCGCGGAGCGGCTAGGCCCGTGAGCCATGGCCACTGAGCCTGCGCATCTGGAGCCTGTGCTCCACAACGGGAGAGGCCACAACAGTGAGAGGCCCGCGTACTGCAAAAAAAAAAAAAAAAAAAAAAAAATCTTCCAACAAACAAAAGTCCAGGACCAGATGGCTTCACAGGTTAATTCTATCAAACATTTAGAGAAGAGCTAACACCCATCCTTCTCAAACTCTTTCAAAAAATTGCAGAGGAAGGAACACTCCCAAACTCATTCTATGAGGCCATCATCACCCTGATACCAAAACCAGACAAGGATACTACAGAAAAAGAAAATTACAGACCAATATCACTGATGAATATAGATGCAAAAATCCTCAACAAAATACTAGCAAACAGAATCCAACAACACATTAAAAGGATCATACACCATGATCAAATGGGATTTATCCCAGTGATGCAATGATTCTTCAATATACGCAAATCAATCAATGTGATACACCATATTAAAAAATTGAAGAATAAAAACCATATGATCATCTCAATAGATGTAGAAAAAGCTTTTGACAAAATTCAACACCGATTTATAATAAAAACTCTCCAGAAAGTGGGCATAGAGGGAACCTACCTCAACATAATAAAGGCCATATATGACAAACCCACAGCAAACATCATTCTCAAAGGTGAAAAACTGAAAGCATTTCCTCTAAGAGCAGGAACAAGACAAGGTTTTCCATTCTCACCACTATTATTCAACATAGTTTTGGAAGTCCTAACTATGGCAATCAGAGAAGAAAAAGAAATAAAAGGAATACAAATTGGAAAAGCAGAAGTAAAGCTGTCACTGTTTGCAGATGACATGATACTCTACACAGAGAATCCTAAAGATACCACCAGAAAACTACTAGAGCTAATCAATGAATTTGGAAAAGTTGCAGGATACAACATTAATGCACAGAAATCTCTTGCATTCCTATACAATAATGATGAAAAATCTGAAAGAGAAATTAAGGAAACACTCCCATTTACCACTGCAACAAAAAGAATAAAATACCTAGGAATAAACCTACCTAGGGAGACAAAAGACCTGTATGCAGAAAACTATAAGACACTGATGAAAGAAATTAAAGATGATACAAACAGATGGAGAGATATACCATGTTCTTGGATTGAAGACTCAATATTGTGAAAATGATTATATTACCCAAAGCAATGTACAGATTCAATGCAATTCCTATCAAATTACCAGTGGCTTTTTTTACAGAACTAGAACAAAAAATCATGAAATTTGTATGGGGACACAAAAGACCACGAATAGCCAAAACAGTCTTGAGGGAAAAAAACAGAGCTGGAGGAATCAGCCTCCCTGACTTCAGACTATACTACAAAGCTACAGTAATCAAGACAATATGGTACTGGCACAAAAACAGAGATATAGATCAATGGAACAGGATAGAAAGCCCAGAGATAAACCCACACACCTATGGTCAACTAATCTATGACAAAGGAGGCAAGGATATACAATGGAGAAAAGGCAGTCTCTTCAATAAGTGGTGCTGGGAAAACTGGACAGCTACATGGAAAAGAATGAAATTAGAACACTCCCTAACACCATACACAAAAATAAAGTTAAAATGGATTAGAGACCTAAATGTAATACTGGACACTATAAAACTCTTAGAGGAAAACATAGGAAGAGCACACTTTGACATAAATCACAGCAAGATCTTTTTTGATCCACCTCCTAGAGTAATGGAAATAAAAACAAAAATAAACAAATGGGACCTAATGAAACTTAAAACTTTTGCAAAGCAAAGGAAACTACAAACAAGACGAAAAGACAACCCTCAGAATGGGAGAAAATATTTGCAAGCGAATCAATGGACAAAGGATTAACCTCCAAAATATATAAACAGCTCATGCAGCTCAATATTAAAAAAAAAAAACACCCCAATCCAAAAATGGGCAAAAGACCTAAATAGACATTTCTTCAAAGAAGACATACAGATGGTCAAGAAGCACATGAAAAGCTGCTCAACATCACTAATTATTAGAGAAATGCAAATCAAAACTACAATGAGGGGCTTCCCTGGTGGCACAGTGGTTGAGAGTCCACCTGCTGATGCAGGGGACGCGGGTTCATGCCCCGGTCCGGGAAGATCCCACATGCTGCGGAGCAGCTGGGCCTGTGAGCCATGGCTGCTGGGCCTGCGCGTCTGGAGCCTGTGCTCTGCAACGGGAGATGCCACAACGGTGAGAGGCCCACGTACTGCAAAAAAAAAAAAACTACAATGAAGTATCACCTCACACCAGTTAGAATGGGCATCGTCAGAAAATCTACAAACAGCAAATGCTTGAGAGGATGTGGAGAAAAGGGAACCCTCTTGCCCTGTTTGTGGGAATGTAAATTGAGACAGCCACTATGGAGAACAGTATGTAGGTTCTGTAAAAAACTAAAAATAGAATTACCATATGATCCAGCCATTCCACTACTGGGCATATACCCAGAGAAAACCATAATTCAAAAAGACACATGCACCCCAATGTTCATTGCAGCGCTATTTACAATAGCCAGGTTATGGAAGCAACATAAATGCCCATCGACAGATGAATGGATAAAGAAGAAGTGGTACATATATACAATGGAATATTACTCAGCCATAAAAAGGAATAAAATTGGGTCATTTGTTGAGATGTGGATGGGTCTAGAGACTGTCATATAGAGTGAATAATTCAGAAAGAGAAAAACAAATATCGTATATTAACGCATATATGTGGAACCTAGAAAAATGGTACAGATGAACTGGTTTGCAGGGCATAAATTGAGACACAGTTGTAGAGAACAAACGTATGGACATCAAGCGGGACAAGCGGCGGGGACAGGGGTGGTGGTGGTGTGATGAATTGGGCGATTGGGATTGACATGTATACACTGATGTGTATAAAATTGATGACTAATAAGAACCTGCTGTATAAAAAAATAAATTAAGTAAAATTCAAAAAAAAGAAAAGAAGATGAGATATAAAAGGAAGTGCTACTACTTTCTAAATATGGTATTACACTAATATGTATAAAATCGATAACTAATAAGAACCTGCTATATAAAAAAATAAATAAAATAAAATTTAAAACAAAAAATACTAGATGCCTAATTAAATTTGACAGGGGACGTGTTAACCTTTACCTGTATGTGTGTTTGCATGTCAAACTCTTGAGCAGTATCTCCAGTGCCTGCCATTCAAATGCTACTCTCAACATGGACTCACCTGTAGGGGAACTGGGTCCAAAAGGGCACAATCCAGAAAAAGCAAGGAGGGTCTAGTACAGTTAAGTACAACAAAAATGGATGCTTTGGGGGCTGCTTTCTCAAGCTGATAGGTTTATTGGTGTGTCCTTGCTAGTTTAAAGGAACAGGGCCAAGATGGATGAATTCCTCTCCTGGTTTGGGTCTTAATGAAATATTAACGTGGGAGTAGTTAGGAGAGCCAGTCCTGGTTTTGGTCCAACTCCTCTTATTTTTTCATACTGGTCTATATCATTTGGTCCTCCATCTCCATCTCCTGGCGGGTCCAGGCAGGACTATCCACCCCCAAAGCTGAGAATGGAGAGCACAGAGATTTCGTTTTTTCTACTTCATTCATTTATTCAATAAATAGATATTGGAAACTTGCAATGTGCCAGGCACTAGTCTCAGAACACGGTTGGTAAACAGGGATAAAGAGTTTCTCTCTTCAAGGAGAATGTTATTTAGGTTATAGTACAGTTATGAGGAAATAATTACAACAGTCAATGTTGTGGGTTGAATTGTGTCCCCTCCCAAATTCATATGTTGAAGCCCTAAGCCCCAGTACCTCTGAATTGACAGTATTTACAGACAGGACCTTTAAAGAGTCAATTAGGGACTTCCCTGGTGGCGCAGTGGTTAAGAATACGCCTGCCAATTCAGGGCACAAGGGTTTGAGTCCTGGTCCGGGAAGATCCCGCATGCTGTGGAGCAGCTAAGCCCATGTGCCACAACTACTGAGCCTGTGAGCCACAACTACGGAGTCTGCGTGCCACAACTACTGAAGCCCACGTGCCTACAGCCCGTGCTCTGCAACAAGAGAAGCCACCGCAATGAGAAGCCCGCACACCACAACAAAGAGTAGCTCCAGCTCACTGCAGCTAGAGAAAGCCTGTGCGCAGCAATGAAGACCCAATGCAGCCAAAAATAAATAAATAAATTTATTTAAAACAAAAGAGTTGATTAAGTTAAAGCAAGGCCATGAGAGTGGGCCATAATCTAATTTGAATGGTGTCCTCATAAGAAGAAGGAATTCTGACACAGAGAGAGGCACATGGAGGGGTCACCACTCCTTCAACCCTTGGGTCCCCTTCTGATGCCTTCCTCTGGCCAGACCCCAACTGAGGGCAAGGGGGCCCACTGATAGAGTCCATACAGGTTGGCCTCCCAGGGCACTAGGTAGGATAGAGATGGTGAAGGTGGATTTTGTGGCACACACACACAAAAAATTCAGGACGGGTATCCAACCAATTTGATGGAGGATCCCAAATGTCAGTAACCCTGCACAGTACCTGGCATACATCACAGGGCATTCAGTAAATACTTGTAGAGTGGATACATTGGGCAAGTAATGATCATATCATGAATGGCCTTGAACTCTATAAAAAGAAACTTCTGCAAGTTTTCAACCTTTAAAAAAATATATAGAATAGGAACCTGTCTTGAAAGTAAAATTGTATGAAGAACCTAAAAATGAAGTCTACAACCAGATAAAAGTAGAATTGCTTAGTCTGGGTTGGGGAGTCTGGTGCCCTGCTCACCTGGCCTCCCTGTTGCCTCCAACTTCCCCCATTCTCTGCCCCCGCCCCCCCCCCCATGGCTTCTGCTAAGCTACCACTGAGGAGGCTGTGAGAAACCTAGCTTGAAAACCACTCTTGCAAGGCCATGCGGATGCCTCCCAAAGTAGTTACAACAGCAGCTTTACTCTGAGTAACGGGACTCCCTGACCAACTTCTTTTAGTGAACATTCTTCCTGACCCTTCCCGTATTTCTTCTTCCCCAATCCTGCAGGGTGGCTCTGTGGCCAGGGCCATTTTGGAGAGCAAAAAGTATGAGGTGAGAGCACTGGCCAGGGATGCGACTCAACCAAATGGGCAGGTGCTCCGGGACCTTGGGGCCGAGGTGGTAAAAGGCGATCTGAATGACAAGGCATCAGTGGAGGCCTCCTTGAAAGGAGCCTTCATGGTGACCAACTTCTGGGACCATTTCAGCAAAGAGAAAGAAGTGGGAACCACCTTTGAGCCCTTTCTTTTTCTCCTCCCTGGCTACTCTGCCCTCCCTGGAAGGCGGTAGGCCTTCAGCCTGGGCAAAAATGTAAGCCTCATCCCAGAACATCTCTCTGGCATTTATGAAATATATGTACTTCAGGTACTTGTTAGAGGTGGATTGTTAGGTGATTGTAAAGTCAGTGTTATGTGACACCTGTCCAAATGTGACCTTGGGGATCTGACAGTGACCGTGTGGTGGAGCCAGCCATTAGAGCCTCTGATTCTCACCATTTGTTTGTAGATGGCACGTGAGGGGTGGCAGCAAGAACACTCCACAGATTAAGGTTACTCTGAGAGTGAGATGGGAAGAACAAAAGTGTAATGAATATGTTCACTTCTGGCAGAGAATTGGGGATGAATTAGTAATGGGTACATAGGAAAAGAAGTAAGCAAACAAGCAAATAAGCCCACGGTGATTAACTCCAGGGAAAATGAACATTTGTAGAAAAAGTAAATGTAACCATAGAATATCACATGGCTCAGCTTCAGCTGTGTAAGCACTGATGAATGATGTAGTCCCAAATTGTGATATGCTGAGGATGAAAAAAAGGGAATCATGTTTGTGTATGTGTGTGATGGTCATGGTGGGCTGTGTGTGTGTGTGTGTGTGTGTGTGTGTGTGTGTGAGAGAGAGAGAGAGAGAGAGAGAGAGAGAGAAACTGAGAGAGAGAGAGCTGAAGATGAGGACTCATCTGTCATAGTAGAAATTTGGTAGACGATATCTTAAACTGAGAAAAATCAAGAATTAGCAGTATAAACATATTATTTAGAAAAAAAGAAGCAGCTGAAAGAGATGAAAGTGGTATTTCTGGAGAGCAGCTATCAGCATGAAGGTGCAGGGAACTTCTTTGTCGTTATGAGATCTACTTTCTCCCCCAAGACAGTACTATTTGAAAATTATACATACGTATAAACTAGAAAAATATGAAGATTAGATTTTAAAAATGTAATGGATGGGTTCAGACTCTTTCAGAAATGGTACCATTCAAAAAGTTAAGAGCAGGATGGAACCATTTTTGGTTCCTTTGGCGTTCCCATGGCCAGTGTCCCTGCGGCAGCTTACCTTGAAAACTTTCTTGGCCCCTGGAAGCCAGTGAAAGCCTCTGATGGAGAGTACTACACCCTAGTACGTGGAAGGTAGCCGTGAAAGCTAACCAGACACCTGCTGTCCTCCCCTCATTCCTCTCTTCAGCGGATGCATGCCGTCTGAGTGCCTACCATGTGCTCAGCCCTGTGTGAAGTGCTGAGAGGGACCCCACATTGCCCTAGACTTCCCAGAGAGCTGGATCTTGGGCTGGAAACACTAAGGATTACACTTGCAGTCTTATCGTGCTGACACCCCTCGTATAAGCAGTGAGCCATGTGGCCTCAAGTCTCCGTTTCCTCATGTCTAATGGGGAAGCTGGACGAGATGATTTCTCCTACTAGCTCATCTCTCTGCCCTTCTGTGGCAACAGGGAAAACATTCTCCTCTTGACTTGGGTCCCAGGGTCAGAAATCCCTAGAGGGACCCTGACTCCCGGGGATGGGTTTCCAGCCCTGCCTGCAGAGTCTGATTCCATAAGTCTGGGCTGGGGCCTGGAAGACTGTAGTTTTGACAAGGACTCCTGGTAATTCCAATGCTGGCACTCCCCTGCCCTTTGGGGACATGTTCTTTGCCCATAGTCCAAGGGCGGCTCTGTGGAGTGGAAGGAATATGGGAGAATCAGTGTCAGCAAGTCAGTCTTTCTTCCTTGGCACATAATTAAGACTCATCAGGGGCATAACTAGTGGCAAAGTAGACCTGAGCTAGAACAAGGAGCACATGCCACACGTCACAGACGACTTGGGTAACAGTTCAACAAGTGACAAGATAAATGTATAAAGGTGACATATCTCTTCACCCGCCCTTCTTCCTATGCCCTTACCAGGTTTCAGAAGCCAGCTCACCTGACGTTTCCCAGGTCGTGAACTAGGACATTGTAATCTACGGATTAGATTGGCCCTAGGTGAAGAGGTGATGCCTCAAACTTCTGGGGGTACCCAGACCCATTCGGGGTCTTCACATCTGTAAAACCCAGCCTCAGGTATCCCGGAGCCTCATCCCCTCCACCCCCACCCCCAGAGGAATAACTAACATTTACTCAGCACTTACTGGGTGTTTGGTGTCTGTTTTACAGATGGGGAAACTGAGGCACAGATAGGTTAACTTTGCCAAGGTCACTAATAAGGCAGAAACAGAACTTGAACTCAGGCAGTGTGGCTCCAGAACCATATTCTTTCTCGTTTTTATTTTAATTTTCTTGGCTGCGCTGCAAGGCATGCAGGATCTTAGTTCCCCGACCAGGGATGGAATCTGTGCCCCCCTGCAATGGAAGCACAGAGTCCTAACTACTGAACTGCCAAGGAATTCCAGAACCACATTCTTTACTGCTGTCCCTTAGCTGCTTTTAAACTCAGCCCAAGAATCTCAACCTTCAAATAAAAACAAACCTCAAAGTCAGAAGAGACTTGACTCTGAGTGCCTCAAAAAACTCAGACTGCTTTTTTATAAATATAAATTACAATTATAATTTAAGCAGAGGAACGAGCAGACATTTTGCCTACCAAGAAATTCAGGCAGGAAGTTAATTTTGCTGCAAAAGACAAGCTACGATATTTAGTCCCTGGTTGCTAAGCCTGAAGTCACTTTTATACTGGACTGAAATTCAGAGACCTTGATTCTTGTCCTAGGTTGTTGTTTTCTAACTGGGAGGCACTGGGTGAGTCAATAGACTTAGATTCTTCAGTTCAAAAAATGAGAGTGCTGGAGCTAGATCATGTCCACATTGGGTTCCAGCCTCAGGAGTCTGGGAATCTATGAGAGGCTATATGACACTGCAGGAAGGGCACAGGCTTTGGAGTGACGGATGAGGGTTTGAACCCCCCTTCTGCTGCTTACTGGCTGAGCAGCCTCAGGCAAGTACCTGATATTCCTATATTTCAAGGTTGTTTTGAGGATTAAACAAGCCAATATGTTTGCTCATTCATTCATTCAATATATATTTGAGGGCCTACTATGTGCCAGTCACTTACTGGGGAATCAGTAATAAACAGCTCAAAACGGACAAAGCTGAGCCCTCATTAAGCTCATATTCTGGTGGAGGAGTTAGATAATAAACATAATAGATGATAAGTAAAATATATGTTAGAATGAGATAAATAAACATAATAGATAAGTAAAATATATGTTAGAAGGAGATAAATAAACATAATAGATAAGTAAAGTATATTATATGTTAGAAGGTGATAAGTGCAGTAAAAAAATAAGGCAGAGTAAGGTATTTGTGGAGTGCTAGCAGTAAGGGAGTTGTGTGTGAAATTTAAATAAGGTGATTGGTGGGCTTCTTTGAGAAGGTGACATCTGAGCAACGTCTGATGGAGGTAAGTAATGGGCTTTGTGAATATTCAGGGGAAGAGCTTTTCAGGCAGAGAGAACAGCCAGTGTGGCTGGAACAGAGCAAGTTGCGGGGGTGGGGAGAGGGTAGTAGGAGGTGAGGCCAGAGGTAATAGAAGGTCTGGTCCTGTAAGCCATTGGTTTTTCTTCTGAGAGACACAGAGAGCCATTGGAGGGCTCTGGGCAGACATGACATGAGCCAACTTTAGTTTTTACAGAAACACTCCGACTTTTGTGTTGAAAAGAGACTGTGGAAGGGCAAGAGTGGAAACAAGGAGCCCAAATTTGGAATAATCCAAGTCAGAGATGATGGTGGCTTAGACCAGGGTGATAGCAGTGAGGATGGTGAGAAGTGGTCAGATTCTGGACATACTATAAATAGGACTTCAAAAAAAAGGAAAGAATATGGGGTGGGAGAGACACCTCAAGGTTGACTTCAAGATTTTTGACTTGAGAAACTGGAATGATAGAGTTGCCATTAACTGAGATGGGGAAGTCCGTAGGGGGAGTGGGTTGTGCAGGAACTCATTTTGGAGCACCTTGAGTTTCAAATGTCTATTAAACAGTCAAGTAAGGATGTTGAGTAGGAAGTTGGACATATGAGTCAGGAGTTGAGCAGAGATGTCTGGGTTAGAGATAGCAGTCATACTTTTCACACAGGATATGCTTAGTAAATGGTCACTCTCTTTTTTTCTTTAAATCAACACCCAGGCATTACAGTATTTTTCTCCAGCAAACCTTATAACTGTGCATAGACGGCGGCTACTCAGTGTTCCCATCCCTCTTGTTTAAGTGCTGGGACCTACAAAGAATGTGAAGTAATTAGCTATTTTTATCTTTTTTTTTCTTTTTTAAAACTAGCACTGCCCATGGGGGATGTACCAGTGGATGGTATCTCTGTTGCTGATGTTGGAGAGGTCATCTGCAGCACTTTTAATTTGCCAGAGAAGTTTGTAGGCAAGACCGTGGGTCTCAGTGCAGAAGCACTAACAGTACAGCAATATGCTGATGCTTTGTCCCAGGGTTTGGGGAGAGAAGTCCGAGATGCAGAGGTGAGTTCTTAAGAGATATAAACGTGATCGCAAATGGTCACAGCCCACTAACTTACAAATTCTGGGAGACTTTCGACAGATTTGGGCAGGGTTGAGCTTAGGCTGTGGGAAACAATTGAAGAGGATTCCTGTTCCACGAATCTGTCTTCATCTGTTGGTGTATCTGAATTCCACCCTTATGACCTTATCGCTTTGGCTTCAGGTTAATCAGTTTATTAAAGTAAAATTCCTTTTGGGTGGAAAGAACTTAGACTCTGAAGACCGAGGTACAAAGTTTCCATATATGCTGTACCAACCCTCTCCTCCCAGGAGCTCATCACTGATCAGGCCAGTCTGCCAGAGCTGGTCTGCATGGGGCATGGCACTTAGCCTCTCTGAGCTGTCGCTTCCTCATTCATAAAGTGGGATGAAAGCATCTACCTTGGGATGTTTTCCGAAAATTAGAGAGGATATATTTAAGGGGGTTAGCTTAGTGTTTGGCACGTAGTACGTATACCTCAAGGACCTATTATGTACCTGGTGCTATCTTTTAAAGCGTTTACAACAGAGTTGGGGTGAAAATGGTAATTTTCACATGAAGTCACAGTGATCAGTCCAAAGCAGAACACTGTGGGTGCTTAATTGTGTTACCCACACTCTCTGTGCTATAGGTGGTCAGAGAGGGTAGGAGAAGGCTTCATGGAAGAAGTAGCCTTGAGGTGGTCCTTGAGGGTGGGCAAGACTGTGTATGGGTGGAGGGAGCCATAGAGCTGGCCTGGCTAAATTCTAGAAACAACAGGAATGAACCAGAGGCAGTCTGGGGAAGTAAGCAAATCCTGGCTCTGCCCTTATCTATGTGGGGAAACTTGGCATTTACTTAACCTCTCCAGCCTCCCTTTATTCAGATGTTAAAAAGGTGATTATGGGACTTCCCTGGCAGTCCAGTGGTTAGGGGTCCTTGCTTCCACTGCAGGGGGCACAGGTTCGATCCCTGGTTGGGGAACTAAGGGCCCACAAGCCACGTGGTGTGGCCAAAAATTAAAAAAAAAAAAGGCTATTACACCTGCCATAGGCTTGTTGTGAGGATGCAACGAGACCCACATGGGAGGGACCTGGCCCCGGGTCTGGCACTTAGTAAGCCTGCAATAACCGATCAGGCTGGAATGGCCACAAGAGACCTTTTATAGAGAAGCGAGGGGAACGGATGATCCTGAGCACTGCCGGCCATTTCTCCAAGCAGGTGTTGATAAGAGGAAGGAGAGAGAACAGCGTTTCTGAGAAGGAAGTATGTGTTTGTGCCTGCCAGGCAGAGACACCTTCGCAGCTGAAAGGAAGACCCATATCTTCCCTCAAGCTAGCAGGCATTAACTAACACGGCTCTTTGCCTCTCTCTGCTGCTGTTGTCCCATCTGTGGAGGGGGAGGGTGGTTTGGATGACTACTAAGGCTCTACCCAGCACTAACATCTCTCCAGAGTGGAGACAGTCCCTTTTTCCTTACAGGGGTCCAGCCTGCTTTGGTAAATTAAGATTTATTGGAACACAGCCATACCTTTGTTTATGTATGTCTCTGGCTGGTTTCAGGAGACAGTGGTAGAGATGAGTAGTTGTGACAGAGACCATATGGCCGGAAGGCCTAAAATATTTATATCTAGCTCTTCAAGAAAAAGGTTGTTGACCCTTGCTCTAGAATGTTTCCTAGGGTTAGGGATAGAGGGTTGGTTTTTGTTTTCTTCTGCAACTCTTGGGCCCTGAGTCTTGAGGGGGTATCTATATTCTCAGTTCACCTCAGGGACGGGAGCTGTGAGGAGGCTGAGAGATCTTTTGGGGGGAAAACTATTGTAGTTGTTAATCCAGCCATAAAACCACATCTGGGGAACTCCTAAGAAGGCACCACCCACTCAAAAGATGGACTTGATGAAAAGGTCTGCAAAGTCTCTTATACCCGGGTGCAAATTTACTTTTCAGTGATTGACCCTTCTCCCAGTGCCTTTGAATTCGGGTCTTCTATTCATTTTTGTCTGTGGAGTCTGAACTCTGTAAAGTAGAAGGGGAGGAAGGTGAAGAGTGTGGGCATATGGTGTGTATGTGTTCATTCTCAGAGGACCGGGTAGACATTGTTTGGGAAGGCTCAGGTCTGTCCAAGCATCTCTCAGTCACATACCTGGTTTCTGACTGATTTTGGTACATCAAGCTATTTCACAATGCAGCAGAAACTTCTCTGGCACCCAAAGTTTTAGGGGATTGGAGGCTGGAAGTTCTACAGAATGGTTAATGCTGTTCTTAGTAACTAGTTTGACTTGAAGCCGCTGCCCACTGGTCTGGAGTGGGAAAATGCTTACAGGCTACGCTACTCTGGCGGAGGATGCATGTGGCCACAAGGTGGCGCCCCAGCCTTGGCAGTCTGACTTTTCCCCAGTCTGATCAGAAGAAGGCTGTTTGCCTAATTATTTCAGGGACTACTCCCCTCTCCCCCAGAACAAACTCCCACCAGGAACTCTGATCTGGCTGAAACTGCCTGTCTAGCCCCAAAAGGAACACGGTTCTCAGAAAGTGAGACACAACAGAACACATCTGTTTCCTTCAAAGATCTGCAGAAAAGGATCCCTTATTTTACTGAGGGATATTAGTTACCAAAGTTACGGGATAAGAGAGTAACTCAAGGAGACAGACATTTTAGAAGTCACCTTCCATGCTTTTCTTATAGCCTTCTATTTCCAGACTCACTAAAACTTAAATTTTTTTCTGATTTCAAAAATTACAAATGCTTATTGAAGAAAATACACAAAATTATAAAAAAAGAATATAAAAATCATATTGTTTAATCTATCAGAGATAGTAACTGTTAAGATTTACACATTTTCTTCTAGTCTTTTTCCAGTATATATGTAATAAAATTAAAACAACACGACATGTACAATTTTGTAACCAGCTTTTTCACTTGACATTATATTACGAGCATTTTTCTATTTTGTTAAACTTCTTCAAAAATATTAATTTTAGTAACTGCATAATATTTTTAGAGTAGATGTACCATAACTTATTTTACCATTCCTCTGTTTTTGGAGCTGCAGGTTGGTCTTGGTTTTTCATTATTATAAATAGCATATGACGATCATTGTTTTATATGAGTTTGCGTCTGTCACATTTCTCTAAGGCCAGGTGGAATAGCGAGATTAGAGTTTATCTCTGGGGGCTAAAGACAGATTATACTGGATCCAATAGTTAGAAATGGTCTTAGCAGGAATTCCCTGGCTGTCCAGTGGTTAGGGCTCTGCGCTTCTACTGCAGGGGGCATGGGTTCAATCCCTTTGGGGAACTAAGATCCTGCATGTCACGTGGTGCAGCCAAAAAAAAAAAAAAAAGAAATGGTCTTAGCTGATTGATTCAGGCAGCAGAACTATTGCTCTATTTAGTGTCAGAAGGGACTCAAGGGGTGGGTTTTGTGGAGGGTGATAGAAGGTGGGTGTGTGATGGGCAGCGTTTGTTGTGTCCGGCCCTGGCCGAGGCTGGGATGGCTGAAGTCGAGATGCTCATTTCCAACCAAGGCAGGGAGTGGTGATGGAAGGGACATGGGTCAGGAGGGAAGGATGGAGAGCCCGGTGCTTTGATGCTGCATGCAGGGCCGAATGGGTAGAAGATCTCAGAGGGCTGCTGAGGGAATCCCAGGAGAAAATGTATATGAAAGCTGGTCAGATGAAGGGGCTACAGATCCATAATACCTTATCCCAAGTGCTTGGGGTCAGAAACAATTCCACTTTCAGAATCTTTCAGCTTTTAGATAGGTTATATCTATGTATATTATGCAACATCAACATCAGGGGCTGGGGCAGGACCCTATAATCAAACACATCAATATCTCTGCAGACAAAGACATGACTATTTCCACTAAATGGGATAATTAAAGACCAAAAATAACTTCCCATAAGTTCAGATCAGGTTTTGCCACCAAATCAGTTCAGAAAAGTCAGTATGTTGCCAAACTGCTTATGAAAAAACTTCCGTGTTTCTTGGGACTTGGAGTTAGGCTAAAGAACTGTGGACCTGTATCATCATGAAAGTGAATAATTTCTTCTCAAACTGTTTTAAATGAGGGCAATGACATTTCCTGTTTTTTCGTTTCTTCTTTTTTATTTTACTTGTTCTTAAAAGATCACCCTGGAAGCTTACGAGAAGCTAGAATTTCCTGCAGCGAAGGAAATGGCCAACATGTGTCATTTCTATCAAATGAAGCCAGACTGTGATAGCAAGCTCACCCACCGACTGAACCCCAAAGTCAAAAGCTTCAGCCAGTTCATCTCAAAGAACCTCGAAGGGCATTTAAGCTGTTCACACAGGCCCCCGAGCAAACAATGTCCTTCCTCCCAGATCCTGGTCCTCTTTATAGCACAACATCTATGTTTACAGAACAGATAGGTTAGAATACAATGGTTTACACCCCCAAAGGCTTCCCTGGCGGGGAACACTGCAGAGCTGATCTGACATAGTAATTTGACCCACATATAACTTTCCAGCTACTTATAAGCATGGTACACCTGTTAGGTTAAATGAGAAGCCCGCAGCCTGTCACCTTTTGTAGCTCTCTCCCCAACAGCCCATTGCCTCAGAAGGCTCTGGCCTGAGGAACTTGGAGCGTCTTCCCTAACATGAATCAGTGGGGATGGGGGCACTCAGCTTTCTCCTGCATAAGTGATCCTGAGGCCTGTCTCTGGAACTGCCCTAGGCAACTCCTAGGACTTGTTCAGATGCATTGTCACATTCTCAGTGAAGTTTTAAGTGATTTTAATTTCTTAACATAAAAATCTTTGTAGAGTTTTCTGGGGAACATGGTGTTCAATGAACTGCACGAGTGTTGGAAACTGAAATTCAGTTTTGCTTCAAAGTTAGAAGCTCATTTCTGATTCATTCATTAAATCATCATTCAATTACTCATCTTTTCATTCACCTACCCCTCATTTATCCATTTCACAAACTTTCTTTTTAGCACCTCTGCTTCTGTGTGTTTTCTTATTGGAGTGGCCCACTCTCCAAAGGCCGCCATGGCTCCTTTTCAGTTTTTGTTTTGCTTTGTGTCACGCCAGGGCAAGAGGGGCTATTGCGCTACTTAGCTACAAGTGAAGCCCAGAGGCTCTGCTGTGGGTAAAGGCCAGGAGCTTGAGGCAGTGTCTGGGGAACGGTAGGGAAGTGGAAAGAGAAGGTGATGGAAGGGCTCCCATAGTATCTTTGTATATCTCTGGCTTAGCATTTTCTACCCCATACTGTAATTGCCTTGTTTACTTATTTTCCTCTTGGCTGTGAGAGACTTGCCCCCCTCTTTATCCCAGTGCCTGGCACATGATAGGTGATCAATAAATGTTGATTGACTAAATGAGTGAATAAAGTTATTGATCATACCGTTTCAAGAAGAGGGAAATAAACAGGTGCATGGGTTGGAGAGTGGTGAGAACCACCACCTGATACTGAAAGGGCAAGAGGCTGTCCACTTTCGGGAGAGGGGGTGAGTCCCTACTACTCTGGGGCAGGCAGCGGATGGGGCTGGCCGTGGCTGAGCAACAACAGGGTGGCAGAGCCTGTGTGAGAGGACACAGTGGCCTGGGACCTGGGCTCAGCAATGCCAAACATCAGCCTTTTTGTCTCTTAAGGTATCAAGTGGTATTTGTTGAATGAATGATGTTGAGGTGATTGCAGACAAATTTGGTCCTCGAGGGGAAATTACTGTCAATTTGAGGACCACACTCCTTTCCCAAAGGCACTCTCCTTATCCCCCGACTCTATCTGGCTCAAGCTCTCAACCCTGGCAAACGGGTCTGGATAAATTTCTAAAACGGGAAAAGAAAAACAAAACCCTAAACTAAAAATAGGTGGTTTATTACCCTTCTGGGTGGGCCAGGCAGGAAGAATGGCTGCTGTTTCCTAAATAAACCTCAGCATCCCCTAAATGGGCCTGCCTGTAGGCCTGCGCATCCCCTGGCCCCCTTGTATGTTCACTGGGTGGCAGGTTGGTTCTTTCAGCCTTTGGGACAAGGCTGGGGTAGCCCTGGGACAGCCCCACTATTGCTCCTGGAAAGCACAAGGAACCCTCCCTGGGTTTAGAAGCAAACTTTAGAAGCAGCCGATCTGAAATGAGTACATTTTAGGGGCCTAGTTTGCATCTCCATCTCACACAACCAATAAGGGGAAAAGAGCTGTTAAAGTTGGTCTAAAACATTTTAACATTTTTAAAGAAAAGACGGGGGACTCCACCACTGCCCTCTCTTTTCTCCCCCTACAATCTCCAGGCCTAGGGAGAGAAAAGCTTCCCTTCCGAGTTGCTCAGGGTAGAGACTTGGGAACCCACAAGAAGCACAGCAGGTGGAAATGGGCTGTGCGCCACAGGGAATGCAATCACCCTCTGTGGTCCAGGGAATGGGTTGGGTGGGGGTGAGGGTGGAGGTGACGGAACAGACGGGATGCAGAAGGAGGTATCTCTCTCTGATTCTAGAAATGTTCCTAGAAACATTAGCTATGAAGTCAGAGGATGCTGAATTTGATTCCTGTCTGTGCCACTGACTAGTTGTGTGAATTTGGGCAAGTGTCTTGACTTCTCTGGATTTCAGTTTCCCCATCCTCGCAAGGTGTGCTGGGAGGGCTACAAGAGTAAAAGTGTAAAAAGCACTTTGGACAGTCTTTAGCAGATAAAAAGTACTCAATAAACAGTAGCTATAATTATTATTGAGAATAACTCCTGCCTTCGCCTCCTTCGTATATCACCCTGAGTTCCGAGGTGCTCACAAGATGCTCTGGGTCTCCCCCTGACCTGCTACCCACCCGTGGCTTCCTGGACGGCAGGTTCATCTCGCCCTCTGCCGGGGGTCTGGTCCCTGCCATCTCCCTTTGCCCACCACTAGATGGCAGGACGAGCCTAGCATCTAGCATGAGAAAGGGTCGCTGCAACCTCATCCACCGGGATTTCTCCAGAGGCCTTTTTTTTTTTTTTTTTGAGGCAAGGAATAACAACTTTATTCAGAAAGCCGGCAGACCGAGAAGATGGCAGACTAAAGTCTCCAAAAAACCATCTTTCCAGGGGCCTTCTTTGGGAACAAATCTCCAGGAGACAGTTATATGGTGCATATTACAGCCCTTCAGCCTTTCTCAGGATCTCTCAGTCACCCTCCACCGTCATTTCAACAAACAAGTGCTGGGCACCTTTCCTGAGCCTGGCATTGTGGGATTAAGGGCCTTCTCTGTGCCTGATGTGGGATTAACAAAAGGAAAGGAAGAGCCAACGTATTATCCAGAGGCTCCAGCACTGGGACCACAAAGGGTCCCCTCAGGCCGAGGGTGAGTCTTCTATGGAAAGGGGGCCCCAGGTCCCCAGCCCAGGAGCACAGAGCTCCGCTTCGGACTGGTAGCGAGGGGGCGGAGCCTGGGGACAGCGCTCCCGCCCCCGGCTTCTCCACCCGCCTCCTTTCTCCCGCCCAGGGGACACTTCAGACTCTGATGTCCCACCAAACTGCACAAAGAGCAGAGACAATTCCCCAAAAGGAATTCGGGGCCTCCTGGGCCAAACACTGTGCACTCTCCAAAGCAGCTGTTCCGCGGCAACCGAGCCAACTCCCGGACTCCTCGCAGAAGTGAACAGGAAGGCAAGAGCATAAACTTTAAAACACCCCAGAATATAAGTTAGAGTATTTCTGAAGGGCTACTCAGCTAACTGTTGCAAGAGGACTAAAAACGTGCACACCCTTTAACTTGGCAGTACTTCTAGGAAGCTATTTTAAGTAAATAAACACAAATATTGATAAAAATAAAATTTCCAGGATTTTATATGGAAGTGTTGCTACTCATGAGAGTAAAAAAATGGAAATAACCTAAATGTTCAGCATTAAAGGAATGGATAACTAAATTACTGAATCGTTTTAAAGTTCCCTTAAATTTTAAATTCTTTAAAACTAGAATTTGTAAGTAATTTTACTGAAAAAAGCTTATTATGTTTCAAGTGAAAAATGTTGGATGTAAAATAACATTGTATCTAGGTTAATTAAAATTGTGTAAAGTACACAAGTACATAGGAAAATATTGAGAGGAAAACCACCAAGATGTTAAAAGTGGTTTTCATTGAATGGTGAGATTTTGGTTGGCTTCTACTTCTCTCCCCTTTCCTCCAGGTTTCCATAATAAAAATGTTAATTAGATATTGAAATTTTATGTAAAGAAATTACTTTTAAAGTTTAACAAATACCATAGATGATCTTAACTCTTCCTCATGTTTTGGCAACTATAATAATTGTTATTTACTATGTGCCAGCCACTATGCTAGGAGCTCTATGTACATACTTTCACTAAATCTTTGTACCAACACTCTAAACAAGATTATCTTCTTATTTGACAGATAAAGGAACATACTTCAGAGGGTTTAGGTAATTTGCCCAAAGTCACACTATTACTAGGTGGCAGAGTCAGGATTTAAATTCAAGTCTGTGTGTCTGCAAAGTCTGTGAGCTTTCCACCATATCAGAACTTTGATCAATGCAATTCTCAACTTATGAAAGGACTGGGTCATCAAATTCATTCAGAGTTCAGTTGTTTGGAATTTGGGACATATTTTTCTCTTAGAAACTCTGTAGAAATGCTAACCTGCAACACTGTGTAAAGATCAACCCTCCAACACTGGTGAAACTACATCTGCTCATATGCTGTGAAGCCACAACTTTCAATAAGGTGTTTCTTGCTAACCCTTTCTCCCAGGTGTACACGCGAGAGAATATCGAAACTAATATCAGAGTGAGGACAAGGCAGTACTTGGGGAAGTCATGAAAAGGGTATCTCAAAAGTGGGCTTCCCTGGTGGCGCAGTGGTTGAGAGTCCGCCTGCCGATGCAGGGGACACGGGTTCGTGCCCCGGTCTGGGAAGATCCCACGTGCCGCGGAGCGGCTGGGCCCGTGAGCCATGGCCGCTGAGCCTGCGCGTCCGGAGCCTGTGCTCCGCAACGGGAGAGGCCACAACAGTGAGAGGCCCGCGTACCGCAAAAAAAAAAAAAAAAAAAAGTGTATGTGTGCAGGGGATTCCCTGGCAGTCCAGTGGTTAGGACTCTGTGCTTCCACTGCAGGGGCACAGATTTGATCCCCGGTCAGGGAACTATATGATCCTGCATGGCACACGGCGTGTCCAAAAAAAAAAACACGGCATGTCCAAAAAAAAAAAAGTGTATGTGTGCAGAAAGAGAAAGCAGAGTCAAGGTATGACCTGGGGTACAGGCAAAAGCCATGAGGTCTGAATGGCTGACTGTGTGAAGGCATCCAGGATAGGTTTGGTGGGCTTGAGTATGGAAGTCCAGCATGGAAACCTAGGGAGCCCGCAGGAGGTCTTGTGGGCATCAAATCCAAATGTTTCCAAGAGCCAGCCAGGTAAATTTATGAAGCAGCCGGATGTACCACAATACGGGATGGTGGAAACCATGGCAGTGAGAGCCTGCATGACTCAACTACAGGCATTAAGAATAGAATTCAGCAGAAACACAGTGCCACCGAACATCAGTTGCCTCAGCTGTTCCTAACATGATGGTTTTCTGACTTTAGGGTTTAACAGTTGAATCTTCCCATTTTGTGGAAGGAGAGGTACCAGGTGAGGCTGTAAGGACAGCAGGTAGAGGGCTTGATCATGAGAGGAAGGGGCAAGAACAAGACTCCGGGGTCCCCTGCTTTGGCAATGGGGAAAATGTCAGGCGAGGGCTGCGGGGGTCAGGGAGCTTCTTGGCAGCAGCTGGTCCTATTTGTGTGTCATTACAAATGAATCATTCCCTTATTGCTTCCAGCAAAAGTTTGGCCGTGGGGGAAGAGAAAGAAGAAAGGAATCAACGTTTGTTGAGAGCCACACTGTTTCATAATCATCATCTCATTTAAGCCTTATTATCTCCCTGAAAAGTTGGTGTACGTGGCAAAGACTTGCTAGATGTTTATCAAACCTGTCTCCTCATCTTCCTGGGCACAAGTGTTCTTTGTAATTCATTGCAGCCATGTGATATAGACTGTGATATAGACACTAGCCTGTGAGTGGAAGTGATGTGGGACATTTCTAGGCCGAGCAGAAAACTCTTCCACTTGCCACTGTCCTACATCATCTCCCTCCTACCTTTGGATTGACATCTACAAGCCTGGTGACCTTGAAAGCCAGGTTTAGAAAATGGTGAAGTCGGACAAAGAAAGGACCCAGTCACCTATCTCCCCTCTTGGAGGAGAGCAGCCCACAGATCAAGGAACATCTGTTCTAGGCGCATCAGAAATAAACTTCCATAACGTTGGAGCCAGTTAACTCTGTGTGTGTGTTTATCACAGCTGCTAGCACTGCTTTAACCAATATGGCATTTTTAATGCCCGTTTTATAGAGAAGGAAACCTAAGCTCAGAGAAGTAATTTGCCCAAGGTCACACAACTGAAAATGAAAGAAATTGAACCCAGGTTTATCCAGTTCCCAAGCCCAGGCTCTTTTTATAACAACATATTGCTTCCAAGGGAACCAATAAACAGCGTAGTCCTAATTTGTGATTTCATATCTTATTTTAACCAGGCCGCCCACCCCCAAATCTGATGGGTGCCTCCAAAATGAAAGCAAGTGGGATGAAAGAGAGTAATGAATGACTCACCAGAATCTTGTTCTAACATCAAGTTGCAGGCAGGGGAAAGGCACAGGCAGCTCCCAGGTCTTTCTCCCGAGAGCCAGGTGGGGCTGCTGGCAGAGCAGCGTGGGGCCTGACAATTCTGGGGAAGTTTTTCCATTCCCAGTAGCACTCTTGCTTGGTCCCCTTGTTCATTAACATCTGTGTCCCTCCAATTTGGGCCCTGGCTTGAACTCTGTGAACTGCTCAAAGAGGCTCTTGCTACCTCTTTGTTCAAACAGACAATGGTTGCAGTGACAAAGAGGAAAATCAGATGCAGGTGAAAGTTTATTTTTAACATTTCCAAGGCCAAATGGGGATTTAACATGAAAATCAGAGCCCTCACTTCCGCCAGCTCTCTCCCAAAGTGGCTTGGGTGCTTTTGGCTGGCCGGGACTCCAACATGCTTGGATATTTTCCAAGCAAGTGCACCATTGATGAGGTAGACAGTTCAGTCTTTTCTGGGGCCTTCGTTTGGCCAGAAATAGGCATTTGTTTGGAGATGGTGTTCAACTTGGGCTGACAGAATGTGATAAGCCTAGGAAGGAAGGCATGCCGCTCTGGCCACCCAAATATGTGAGGTTTCTTTACATTTTAGTCAAGTCAGGCTGAAGCCTGAAAAAATTTGTAATAAAGTGAAAATTCTTGGAAATCCCTAGGTGTAAAGCTCCCTTGGGGACTTCCCTGGTGGCGCAGTGGTTAAGAATCCGCCTGCCAATGCAGGGGACACGGGTTCGAGCCCTGGTCCTGGTCCTGGTCCCACATGCCGCGGAGCAACTAAGCCCGTGCACCACAACTACTGAGCCTGTGCTCTAGAGCTCACGAGCCACAACTACTGAAGCCCGTGAGCCACAACTACTGAGCCCGCGAGCCACAACTACTGAAGCCTGCACTCCTAGAGCCTGTGCTCCGCAACAAGAGAAGCCACCGCAATGAGAAGCCCGCGCACCACAATGAAGAGTAGCCCCCACTCGCCACAACTAGAGAAAGCCCATGTGCAGCAACAGAGACCCAATGCAGCCATAAACAAATAAATATATTGAAAAAAAAAGTCAGACCTTTGCCCTTCAGTGCCCCTCAAGAATGAGGAGCAGTAGCAAGGAAAGGGGGGATTTTATTGCCAGAGCTTCTCCAGGTCTTTGCTCAAAAAAAAAAAAAAAAGAAAAGCTCCCTTGGGAGTGGGCCCCTAGTTCATCCCTCCTCTGTGGATCCCCTAGAGGCCTGCAGATAGCAGAGGCTGGGGGGTTCCTGTGAGAAACATCGAGGACCACCAGGAGTAGGTCTTCAGGGAGCACCTACATGGAGCAAAGTACTTGACTATGTTACTTCCTCATTATATCATCTTGGGAGGTTAGAGTCATTATCAGCTGTGGGGTTATTTTTTGGTTTTTTTTTTGCGGTACGCGGGCCTTTCGCTGTTGTGGCCTCTCCCGTTGCGGAGCACAGGCTCCGGACGCGCAGGCTCAGCGGCCATGGCTCGTGGGCCCAGCCGCTCCGCGGCATGTGGGATCTTCCCGGACCAGGGCACGAACCTGTGTCCCCTGCATTGGCAGGCGGACTCTCAACCACTGTGCCACCAGGAAAGCCCTATCAGCTGTATTTGATCAATGAGGGGACCAGCTCTGTGAGGTAATGAGTCGGCCAGTAGTTACAGAGCACACCCAAGATTATTTGACTCCGGACTCACTCACCTTTGGTCAATTAATCTACAAGGAAGGAGGCAAGAACATACAATGACTGAAAAGACAGTCTCTTCAGCAAGTGGTGTTGGGAAAGCTGGACAGCTATGTGTAAATCAATGAAATTAGAACACACCCTCATACGATCTACAGAAATACACTCAAGATGGTTTAAAGACCGAAATACAAGACATGACACCATAAAACTCCTAGGAGAGAATATAGGTAAAACATTCTCTGACATAAATCTTAGCAATATTTTCTTAGATGGGTCTCCCAAGGCAAAAGAAATAAAAGTAAAAATAAACAAATGGGACCTCCTCAAACTTAAAAGCTTTTGCATGGCAAAGGAAATCATTAATAAAACGAAAAGACAATGTACAGAATGGGAGAAAATATTTGCAAATGATGCAACCAACAAGGGGTTAATATCCAAAATATACAAATAGCTCATACACCTCAATATCAAAAAAAAAAAAAAACAAACCAAACAACCCAATCAAAAAATGGGCAGAAGACCTAAATAGACATTTCTCCAAAGAAGACATACAGATGGCCAAGAGGCACATGAAAAGCTTCTCAACATCACTAATTATTAGAGAAATGCAAATCAAAACTACAATGAGCTATCACCTCACACCAATCAGAATGGCTATCATCAAAAAGTGTACAAATAATAAATGCTGGAGAGGGTGTGGAGGAAAGGGAACCCTCCTACACTACTGGTGGGAATGTAAATTGGTGCAGCCACTGTGGAGAACAGTGTGGAGGTTCCTTAAAAAAATAAAAAAAGAATTAGCATATGATCCAGTAATCCCACTCCTGGGTATATAGCCAGGAAAAATGAAAACACTAATTCAAAAAGATACATGCATCCCCATGTTCATAACAGCACTATTTACAATAGCCAAGCCATGAAAACAACCCAAGTGCACATCAACAGCTGATTGGCTTAAGAAGATATGGCATATGTATACAATGGAATATTACTCAGCCATTAAAAAAAGAGTGAAATATTTCCATTTGCAGCAACATGGATAGACTTAGAGGATATCACACTAAGTGAAGTAAGTCAGACAGAGAAAGACAAATATTATTTGATATCACTCATGTGGAATCTAAAAAATAATACAAATGAATCTATACACAAAACAGAAACAGACTCACAGCCACAGGAAAAAAACTTATGGTTACCAAAGGGGAAACGGAGGGAGTGGAGGGATAAATTAGGAGTATGGGATTAACATGTACAAACTACTATGCATAAAATAGGTAAGCGACAAGAATTTATTGTATAGCACAGGGAACTATAATCAATATATTATAATAACCTATAATGGAAAGTAATCTGAAAAAAATTATTATAACTGAATCTCTTTGCTGTACACCTGAAACTAACACAATATTGTAAATCAACTACACTTCAATAAAAAAAGATTATTTGACTCCAAAGTAGATTTTCCCCATTGTCCCATAGTGAGACGAGCATTAGTTTTCTTTTCCCTGATTATCTACCTACCAGGGGGAGGCAGAAACATGCAGAAATGGCTCTGTGCTTTCACTCTCTTGAGCCCCAGCAGCTGCAGTTTTCCTGCAGAAGTGAAGAAATGAGAAGTTGTGGGTTCGCAGTAGCCATGACTGTAATAAAATGTTTCAAGAAAACAAAACAAAAATGAAATGGTTGTTCTTTTTGTGCTTCACTTTAAGCTAAGTTGGCTTTCTGATATGAAATGGCCTTCCTTTCTGATGTCATTCTTCCATTGGCAGGTCTTGGGCAAAGTACGGATTGAGGAAGAAAGGAAGAGGGGAGTAAGTACTCCCCAAGAGCTAAGAGCTGCCTTTCTGTTCTCAGGACACTTGGCGAATGTGCCATCATCTTGCTTGTATTTTGTTTATGTTTTCCTTTGTGAAGCAGGGAAAAGGTGGAATGACCACCCAAGGGAAGGGAAGAGCAAGGATGGGCAGTGTGAGGAGGTAGGGTGGAGGTCAATGTCGGAGCAGGACCACGGGTTGGCTGGAAAGCCAGCTCCATCAGGTGGATGGGGTGCCTGAGGCGAAACTGACAGGCTGGGAATGACGTTACATCCAAGCGCCTTATTGCCATCTACCTGTTTCCTCTCTGCTCTAAGCCTCCTCTGACTGTCCATCCCGCCTGCCTCCTGGTGCTCTCTCCTTTCCCAGGGAAGAGGCACTCATTGAGGGCTACCAAACGGGTTCTTCCCAAATTCCCATCTCCAGCCAGTCCCTCTCACAATAGTACTGTATTACTCCATTTTCCTCACCAGCAACTTTTTCTTTTCTTTTTTTTTTTTTTTTGGCTGCCTCGGGTCTTTGTTGCTGTGTGCGGGCTTTCTCTAGTTGTGGCGAGCGGGGGCTACTCTTCATTGTGGTGTGCGGGCTTCTCACTGTGGTGGCTTCTCTTGTTGCAGAGCATGGGCTCTAGGCACGCGGGCTTCAGTAGTTGTGGCTCGAGGGCTCTAGAGCGCAGGCTCAGTAGTTGTGGCGCAGGGGCTTAGCTGCTCTGTGGCATGTGGGATCTTCCCGGACCAGGGCTCGAACCGGCGTCTCCTGCATTGGCAGGTGGATTCTTAACCACTGCACCACCAGGGAAATCCTCACCAGCAACTTTTATGAAGTTCAGCAAGGGCAAAGTCACTGCCAAATCTTCTCTTACAAGCCAGTTTCTCCTTTCTTTCTTCCCATTTCTAAAGGGCCGTTGCCAGTGTCCGGGAGTCCAGGATTGGGGTCAACATTGACCCTTCCTTTCCCATAAACTCCCATAGTCTGTCATTCACAAAGTCCTATCTGTCCTTTTTCCCACTTGCCTCTTGCATTTCTTACTCCCTCTGCCTCTATCCTAAGACAGCATCTTGCATCTGACTCTTGCATCTGCCATTGGCTGGTCTCCCCTAGACTCTTTCCTCTTCAAACTATCATCCCACATTCATTTATTATTCACTCATCAGAAAAGTATTTATTGAGCACCCACTAAGTGCCAGACAATGTATTGGACACAAGATCTACCAGTGAGTAAGACAGGTGTGGTCCCTTTGGGGAGGCAAGTAATTGTCAGGCAATTACAGTGCCTTGGGGTGAGTGTGGTGATGGACAGGTTGCTAGAGAAGTCCTCAGAGGGGCTCCTAGTCCAGATGGGGAAAGGTGTCAGGGAGGCCTGCGCACTCCTGCCAGACTCATCCTCCTAAAACAACACTTTTTACCCTGTTTTAACTACAATTGGCCTCCTATTACTTTTGCTCCTTCAGGAGCATTTTGCATTGGGCTGAATATGTCCCCCCAAATTCATATGTGGAAACCCTAACCCTCAATGTGATATTATTAGGAGGTGGGGCCTTTGGGAGGTGATTAGGTCATGAGGGTGGAGCCCTCAGGAATGGGATTATTGCCTTTGTAAAAGAGACCCCAGAAAGCTCTCTTGCCCTATTTCTGTTATGGAGGACACAACGAGAAGACAGCAGTCTGCAACCCAGAAGAGGGCTCTCACCAAAGCCTGACCCTGCTGGCACCCTGACCTCAGACTTCTAGCCTCCGGAACTGTGAGAAATAAATTTCTGTTGTTTATAAGCCATCCAGGCTACAGTACTTTGTTGTAGCAGCCTGAAAAAACAAGGTTCAAACTCTGCACCTTGAGATCCTAAGCCCTCCCTCTTCAGCGCAGCCTTATCCCCAGAACTCTCTGACGGCAGAGGTAGTAACGGTAGCAATCATTAGCACAATAGCAAAACTTCATTATGATTCTATATGCCTCAGGCCCTCTTCTGAGTGCTTCTCCCGTGTCCACTTTCACAACGTTTTCCATGAGGGAGGCGCTATTACTATCACCACTTACAGATAAGGAAACTGAGGCATGGGTGGCCTAAATGGCAGAATCTGGGTTCAAATCCCAGTGGTGTGGCTCCAGGCCTGACACATGACCACACCACCACTGCGTGTCAGTGTAACTCTGTGGATCTTGGACTTTCTACCTCACGCCCTAAATTCTCCCTTGGGGCTTTCCCCCTGGTCCTCTCTCTCCTGGGAATGCCCTTCTCTTTCTTATCAAACCCCTTATCTTTTACAGAGCCTCCCTCTATGGAAAAAGAGCTGAGCCTCTACTCAGTTCTGTGTTCAAGTCCCAGCTCCCAGCTGTGAACCCCCTTCTTCTCCCTGACACTTGGTTCCCTCTTCTCTACAATGGGAATATTACTGTCCTTCTCCCAGGGCCTTTCTGAATATGACGTGAGAACGCTGTATGTGAGTGTGCTTTGCAAACTCTAGAATCCTATGCAAATGTAAAGGAACTGACATCATTTTTTCCTCGTGTTTCCCAAAGTAAGAATATTTCTATACAGCCTGCACTTCATTATAACAACATTTGCTTTTATATTCCCTTGGGCACATGACTTCATCTTTCTAAACCTCAGCTCTCTCATCTGTGAATGGGCACAATACCATCAGCCTTATTGGACGACTGTGGGGATTAAATGCAATAGTGCTTTAAAAGGATTAGACACACAAGAATGTGCATTGCCTGTCTCCCAAACCTTGACTTTTCTCCAGCTGCTGGGGCTAAATGGTTTTTGTCTCTCACTAGAAGAAGGCCGTCCAAAATCGTGCCTTCTCTCTCCCTCTACTTTTTAATAAATGAAAGGCAGCTGTCTCCTTGGAGCTTCGGATTTAATCAGCATCAACAGTGGAATATTTATTTACCAAAGAAAGATACTTTTCATGCTCCTTTTGACCATGTCGCCCACATGCACCGCCACCAGCTGCCCAAAGCCCGTTCTGAAGCAGCAGAGGGTTTTGCGAGCACAGCAGCGCTCTGTGACCCTCCGAGTGCTTGTTCAGCTGAAATTACTTGTGCCTGGCACAGACCTTCTCTTTTGATTTTGGCAGAACTTCAGGGAGCGAAAAAGCTGGGTTAGTGTTAGGGCTGGGTTTAGAATTTGAGACTCAACAGATATACTGTTAACACTTCTCCTCTTTGCTAACTTTACGAAGTTCGAGAAAAGCTTTCTGGGGAACGACACAAGTTTATTTGCCAAAAGCTGAGATGGGCCAAGGAAGATGTAGTCAGCATTTGGAATCTCCTTGCCTTAGAATCTAACAGCCAAGGAGGGAAGAAGGATGCTGGGAAGCTGGGAGTGGGGGTCTGAGGGGGTAGGTGTGTAGAAAGGATTTGGAAGGATTCAGGATGCTGAACGGGCCTGGCTCCTTGTGATTCCACCCCCATGACATCTCTTAAACCATCCCTTCCTCTCCTTCTCTAGCACAGCCCCTGTCCTCGTCCTCGTCATCCTTACCAACAACAGCGATACTTTCTAATACGCCTCCTTGTCCCTCTTGTTCACTCTAAACACAGCTGCCAGTTTCTAGTCCTCTGCTTAAAAACAGTCAAGACCCCCCAGTGCTTATCAAACAAAAGCCTCACCTTTAGGTGAGTGCTCAAGGCCCCCCTACTTCCCCCAAGCAGGCCCCAAACCACCCCCTGTCCTCATCTCATCCCTCATCCTCCACGGAGCCTCTACCTACACCAGCCAGGTACATATGTGCTATCCCACCGACTTGCCAGTACCGTACCTTCCAGCCTTCCAGCCTTTTGCCTGGGCTGGCGCCTCTGCCTGGATGGCTCTACCCTAGTTCCCACCTTTGCCTGGATTCCCCCCTCAGCCTCCAGGACCCAGTTCAAAGACGCCTCCTTCTGCAAAACCTTTCTCAGCTCCTCCAGGCAGAGCTGACGTCACCTCATCTCTGCTGTGTACTGCAGACCTGTGTACTGCTCTTGTTCGTGTGTGCCATTAGGTGACCTTGGGACTGGACTAAGCCTTGTTTATGTCTCCCGCACCCCCACCTAGTGCCTTGTTCAGCGTATGCTACTTTATTTGAATTTTTGAAAGCTGATGGGACAAACTCCCATGATGCCAGGGAGGAGCCAGAGCAGTAGACTGAGTTTTTGGCTGTGTCAGGCTCACATCGCCAGAGCAGTGCCGTTTACTGGGTAAATGCCTTCTCGTTTACCCTGGGTTAGTGCTCACTGAGAATGTGTCTGTCTCCAAGACAGTGTCCCAGCTGGCAGGTACTCCAGCCCAGTTAAGCTCCTGGAACTGATCCCCATTATGTTGCAAACCCTGTGTTGGACTCAGGGCACACGCACATGACTGTGACTCTGTCCCTGCCATGGGGGTCCTCAGGGATAGTGGGGGAGAGACACACACATAGTTTCAAGACCAGGCAGAAGCTTGATGGGGCGCTCAGTCAAGACTTAGAGCATCAGGATAGGCTTCTTAAAGGAGGTGATACCTGGACTGAACATTAAAGAATGTATAGGAGTTAGGCAAAGACTGTGAGTCTAAATAACACAGCCTCAAGCTACCATGAGCATTCAGGACTACAGATTACTGGTAGGGTGGGGAAAGGGGTCAGATGAAGATAGAGAGAGATATTGACAGAGAAGATGAAGGCATTTGAGCTGGACTTTGAAAGATGAGAGTTTTGGATGCATAGAGATCTGAATAGGATAGAGGTTGGAGGACAATCTGGGCAGAAGAACAGCATGAGGAAAGGCATGGAACAGTGATGCAACTTGCTTTAAGTGGTCAACTCCAAGAAGGTTATCACTGGAAAAGATGAAAGCTCTAATTCGAAAAGATACATGCACCCCAATGTTCATAGCAGCACTATGAACACTATTGTAATAGCCAAAACATGGAAGCAACCTAAGTGTCCATTGACAAATGAGTGGATAAAGGAGATGGGGTATATATATATATATATACACACACACACGCAATGGAATATTACTCAGCCATAAAAAGAATGAAATAATGCCAACATGGATGGACCTAGAGATTATCATACTAAATGAAGTAAGTCAGACAAAGACAAATATTACATGATATCATTTATATGTGGAATCTAAAAAATAGTACAAATGAACTGATTTACAAAACAGAAACAGTCTCACAGACATAGAGAACAAATTTATGCTTACCAAAGCCGGGGGGGGATACATTAGGAGTATGAGATTAACAGATGCACGCTACCATATATAAAATAAACAATAAGGATTTACTGTTACAGCACAGGGGACTATATTCAATATCTTACAATGAACTAATTATAAGAAAAGAATTGAAAAAAAAGAATATATGTGTATAAACAAATCACTTTGCTGTGTACCTGAAACTAACACAATACTGTAAATCAATTATACTTTAATGAAAAAAAGAAAAGTGTCACTAGAGTATGGACCATGGGGTCATAGGGAGAGATGGGGCTGAAGAGAGAAAAGGGTCCAGGTCACAGAGGGTCTAAATGGTGAGACTTGTATATTCTGATCATCTCCTGCTAACAGTGGGATCTGCAGAAGTGGGACACAGGGGACCTGGGGTTCAATCAGCTGTAATACCAACCAGCAAAAGTGCTGCAGGTTCATCACTTCTGTTCTCATCTTCTCAATTACCATATTGGTATGATCAAGGTGACCCATCTCCTAGCAGCAAAGGCAGGAATTAAAGCAACCCAGGGCCCCACAGTGCTAAGATGCTGAGGACAAAGCTTGCTGTTCTGCTCTCTCAAGAATAGTCACCTAAATGTCCCTCCCCGAAAGAAGAGGCTGAGCTCTTCCTTCCAGGCTAGTGTGTTTTTAGAAAGTTAAGTTCTTCGGGTGTTGTGCATTTCAGATGGGTCATGGAGATGTTGGAAATTGAGAGGCCCTTAGCCTCTTGCAAACAGGCTGGGAGAGTCTTAGGTCAGAGCCCAAAGGAGAGGGCTGTGAGATTGTTCATTGACATCCAAGAGAGATCAAGCTTGTTCCAATAATTCTCTCTGCTCTTAGCTCCAGGCTCTGCCAGAATGCAGGTCTGTTGGAAAGTGGGAATCCTGACAGGTTCTGGGAAACAACAGGAGTCTGGCTTAAATGGAAGAAACTACCTTTTTTTAGGTGCATGGCAGTCCTGGGGTCCTTGAGCTCAGGTTCAACATTCGGCCCTCATGCAAAATATATAAGCAGCGCCTCTTGCTTAGCTGCAAAATAAACAGCTCTTGTGTAAAGCTCTGCATTTCAGGGTCTACTTTGGGTGGGAGTGGAGTGATGAGATGGGTGAAACTGGCCTCTACTGTTCCAACTGGAGCCTCCAAGTTGACCACGCAGTCATAACCCACACTGTAGCTTCCCTTTGTGACTAAAACCTGTGCATCTCTGTTGATGACTCAGGAAGGGTCCTAGCCTTGCATTAGTACCTGCCCAGGGAAGGGAAAAAGGCTCTTCTAGTTACTCCGAGCCCTGGGATTCTATTAGAAATGTCTTGTGAAGGCAGCCTCAAGCCCATCCAAGAAACTCTCCTTCAGTACCTGCTGTGTGTCTCGCACTAATACGGCTGCCAGGAACACAACTGCAGATAAGATCCAGTCTCTGCTCTCACACGATCTAATTGCAGCTGGAGGAGTGGGGAAGAGGATTTATCAGTTAGGACACTTTTGTTTGTAAGTGATGAAAATGCTGCTTCCATCTGACTTAAGCAAAGAGAAAGAGTAGGCACAACAGGGGTGAGGGGCTCAGGGTCCAGTTTTTCTCTTTCTGGGTTGACTCTCTTCTTAGACAGGCTTTACCCTTATGGTCGCAAGATGGTTCCTAGCAGCTACTGGGGCTACCTATCTGGCTCATGTCTAATGGAAAATAGGGGGAAATTTCCTTACCAGGATTCCTAGCAAAAGCCTCATAATGCATCACTGGCTATAAACAGGAAACATGCCCATTTCTCTACCCATTGAAGGTCAGGGAGAAGAGATGGCGTGCTGATGAGCTTCTGTCTAGGTTACATGCTCCATCTTTGAGCCAAAGGTAGGACCCCAGCTAAAGCCATAGGCTTGCAAGTTGGAGAGGGGAATAGGGCTATGGTTACCTAGAGGGTGAATGGAAACTGGTGACAAAAAATGAGATACTCCAAGGTAGACTTAGATAATAGTTAGTGATCTGATTGGAATGAACAGCAACCCAAGGCAAATAAAGCAAAAAACAAAACCAAAAACAAACCTAATAATAAGTGGAAGTGTACTGGGGTAGGGGTCACAGGATCGAAGGAAGAGTTGAACAATAAATTTTCTAGGAGAGCTCCTGGGTTCTGTGGAGATCTTTGTGAATGACTCCGTGACATAGCTTGAGGCTGTGCTGGCTGTACTCACTGCTTTTGCCTGTCTAACTTTACATTACATTCTTTAATCTTCTACCCCCATGATTAGTCTATGCCAATAATAATATCCAAGTAGTAAGAGCAGAGTGATGGAAAAAAGCCAGGTTTTGGTGAAATTGTTCTGTGACTGCATCAGCCAGTCCTAGAGCCCACCTTATATTAGGTTATATGAGACAATTAATTTTCTTAATTTTGATATTTATTTTGTTCATGGTTTGAGTTCAATGTCTACCACTTTCAGCTAAAAGTGTCCAAATTAGTATAGGTTCAGACAAACACCTTTGGGACTCTGTATTTCATCTGGGTTTCTTTCCAATGCTGGCTATACTCCACTGTAGGAAGGCTCCACACATACATCTAAATGGTTCTATGTTTGAAAAATCATGGTGGAGGGTTCTGATTGGTCTGGCATGAGCAGCTGGTTTGCCCTTTGGACCAATTCTGTTCCCAGGGGCATGATATAGTCTGAAGGGCACAGCTTGTGTGAATTGTCTCTAGTCTTGGATTAATCAGTCTGGGGTAGGGGTTGAGTTAGGAATAGAATAGGCAATGCTCCTGGGGGTGGGGATGCTATTACATCTGCATCTACTCCTACAAGGTTTCTCAAAGTGTGGTCCCCAGACTAGCAGTATGCGCATCCCAGGGAAATTGTCAGAAATGCAAAGTCTTAGACTTCACACAGATCTCCTGAATCAGAAACTCTGGGGGTGAGACCCAGCAATGACCAGCAGGTGTTTTGATGCACATACAAGTTTGAGAACTACTGGGCCACAATCACACAATGACTAAAACCAAACACCATGGTGGTTCAAAGAAGAAACAATAATGTTTGATCAGAAGATGAGGAAAGCCTTAAGAAAAGAGGAGGTCTTTGAGCTGAATCTTGAAGATTGGTTAAATTGGTTGAAATGAATATAAGTTCACAAATCATACTGTAATTACAATAAAGAATTTTAAAAATCCTTCACCCAAACAAATCAACTGTTTGCTTTTACCTATGGTCTTTTTCATTCTTGGTTCATGAGAAAGCACACATATTCTTTTTTTTGTACTAACACAAAAATTTTCTATTTTGCTTTTCTCACTTAGCAGTTTTATTCCTAGTACACTATGGTTTCTATTATATAAACATTTTGACCATTTACAATAGCTTTGAGGAAATGCATTTAAAAAAACATTAGAAGTCATCCATGGATTCACCACCCTAACCCAATCATTATGATCATTTTCTTCTAGTATTTTTTCCTATGGAAATTATTTACATAATTGGGATAATAGCAGATATATTTTATACATATATACTTTACATTATAGCACAAGCATTCATCTTCATTACTGAACAGTTTCATTATGTACAAGAGGTCAACAAAGAAATTTATCATAACTTATTTAACTAATCTCCTGTTATTAGACATTTTGGTTCTTTCCAGTTTCTGCTGTGGTAAACATCTCTGCGTATGAAGCGCTTTCTCCCACATTTTGAGTTATTTCCTTGGAATAGATTTCCAGAAGTGGAATTACAGGATCACAGGATACAAACTCTTTTATGGTCCTTGATGCATTTTGCCAAATTTCTTTTAAAAGGTTTGTACCAATTTATACGGCCACCAGTAATGTGGAAGAGTGCAAGTTTCCCCACATCCTTGGCAGCTTTGGGCATTTTAATTAAAAAAAATTTTTTTTTGCCAGTTTAATAGGGGAAGAACTTTACATTGTTTTAATTTGCATTTTTTTAAACTTTACCTAACATTACTTAATAAATGTTTCCCATGTTGCTTCAACGTTCTTAATAAGCTCTTTTATGGTCTCAAAGCCTTTTTATGGTTGAGATTTGATTACTGAATATAAGTGTAGGGCATTTCAGTTTAGTGACCACCAGGAGCCATAGCAGAGGGTCAGGAAATCTCCCACACAGGCTGTCAGGAGCTGAACTCATTGTTTGCAACACCCTCCTCCTTCTGGGCTTCCCATCTTAGTGAATAGCACCACCAGCCATCAGGTCATTCAAGCCAAAGCCTGAGTGTCATTTTTGACTTCTCTCTGTGTTACGGAACCAAACTTGGGTCCGCTCGCCCGTGCGCAGTAAAGCCCATCTACTGACCCCGGGTTGTGGTAAAGGAAAGTGCAGCGTTTATTGCAGGGCACCAAGCAAGGAGTCCAGGGCAGCTAGTGCTCAAAACGCTCAAACTCTCTGATGGGTTTTAGCAAAGCATGTTTAAAGGCAAGATGAGGGAGGGAAGTCCCAGGGTATGTGATCAGCTTGTGCACAATTCTCTGATTGGTAACAGGGCGGTGTCACAGGGGTTAACATTATCAATCCTCAGGTTCCCATAGGCCTGGGAGCTAAGTGTTCATGGTCATCAAGTAGTTTACGTCTTCCTTTTGGTGGGAGTTTTCGCAGCTGTAAAACAACTCAGGAAATGTGTATCAGATACTATTATTTAGGTACTTCAGAGAAGAGCTAAAGAAGACAATCTGGGGAGGGGTCTGCCCTGGGAAGGCCCCATGGCGTCCTGCTCAGTTACACCTGCCCTTCATCACCTACATTCAATCAATAACCAAGTCCCTAAATTGCTCTTGAAACCCTACTGCTATTACCTGAGTTCAGGTCATATCAACTCTTCCCGAAACGACTGCAGAAGCCTTCTAATCGGTTTCGTTTCCCTCTAAACCATGCTCCACATTGCAGGCAAAACTATCTTTCTTATACCCAAATATGACTCGAGTGTGTTAGCTTCCCATTACTTTTGTGATGAAATCCCCAGATTCCTTAGTCCATTTTGGAAGCCTGCCATGACCTGAACCCTGCCCTACTCTGTCCCAGGTGGTGCAATCAGAAGGCTGTGTACTTGTCTTTCCCTCTGAGGTGTACAGAGACCATGACTCAGACCTTTGAGGACCATAACCACATTCTCAAAGTGGCTGACTGGGGCTGGGATTAAAAGATGGGGAGCAGTACCTGGTTCACATGAGCAGCCTTACTGACATGCCCTGTATCCGGCAACACTTGGATGGTGATTTACTCTGGAGCTCCTCAAAGTAGCTCCAAGACGTGTCCATGAAATATTTGTTACTGGCTCATGATGGGGTGAGTACAGGAATAGAAAGTAGGCATTTAGAAACTGTTATAGAAATTTGATAGACTGATTTTATGTTCAGCATCTAATAATAAAAAAGTTTGTATTTTGTGAGTCAAAAATTTCTCTTGTCTATTAATTGAATTTTATTGTATTTTAAAATTACTGGTCTACAATGTGCTGAATTGGAAATTTAAAAATAAAAGCCCTTTGACCACAGATAGTGTGACTTGAATTCCCTTGGAAAAATTCAGTCTGAAACAATCTTCCCATGAGTTTGTAAATGCGTTTTCTGGAGTAAAGAGATACTTGAATGCCCAGCTGGGAAGAGTGTGTTTCAAAGATTGAAGAAAATTACAAAGAGAAAGAAATCACAACTTTATATCTTAACTTCATTATTTTCGTAGAGAAACTGGTTAAAATAGAAAGTTCTGGCTTCTACCATCAAGTCAAGATATAACAGTCCTGGATATACTGAACAGGATGGTGACTTGGAACACTTAAGAGGGGGAATTGGTTTCAAGCAATTCCTCATTTTCCTGGTCTGTAAGATGAGGGGGTGGGATGGAAAAAACCTCCAATATTTCTTTCAGCTCTAAGACCATGTGCTTTCACAATTCTATGCTTGACTATTTAGTTTAAAACTTTGCTAATAAAGGTAACTGCTGGTATGTGACATGGAGTAACAAGAAGGCTTGAAAAAAGAAGCAGATGGGTAATTATTATTCAATCATCATTGTACTTTGTTCAAATTCAACAACTTTTTTAAAAATTTTATTTTTTTATTTTTGCGGTACATGGGCCTCTCACTGTTGTGGCCTCTCCCGTTGCGGAGCACAGGCTCCGGACGCGCAGGCTCAGCGGCCATGGCTCACGGGCCCAGCCGCTCCGCGGTATGTGGGATCCTCCCGTACTGGGGCACGAACCCATGTCCCCTACATCGGCAGGCAGACTCTCAACCACTGCGCCACCAGGGAAGCCCTCAACAACTTTTTAATGGAAGAAACTGCCAAACCATGAATCATTTAACAGAGACCTGGGTTCTCTACCACTAACTAGCTGTGTGACTGAGGACAGGTGGCGTCACTTATTTGTGCCCTCTGCTTTGTAACGAGGAGACTGGACTGTTGCCAGCACCCCTAAAGTGTTAAGCGGCCCCCCAAGGGTACAGGGGAGAAGGGTAGGGAATAAAAGTAACCAAGCAGGTTGGCTCTTTCTTGGGGTTTTCCCCACCCTCAGCCAGAACAGCCCCTGTTTTAGAGATCAGGTCTTTGTGTAAGACTTTGTTAGAAAAAATACTTCACTACTATAAAAAGTTTGGAAAAACAATCAGGCTATACGATTGTTAGTGTCCCTTTCAGCTTTATGTCTACCTAAAAGCATTGTACCATTTTGTGGCCGATGCCTGACTTGCAGTCATAATATCTAAATGGAGGGATTGAAAAATGAAATGCACAGGAGACGGGTAAGCTATGTAAATGAAAGAAGGAGGCTGGGTGTCAGCCCAATAGGGAGCTGTGGGGACTATGGCGCACTAGAAAGTGCCTTGTCTGAAGGGAACCTCGGAGATTCAGCTCCTTCCCATTGTTGCCTGTGGGGATGTGGGCACCTCTCTAGGGCCTATGCATCCAATATGTATTCTGGGACCCGAATGTGACTCATCTGCCTCCAAACTGTGGCTCACCTGAATTTCCTAGAATTTTTTTATGCTAAAGAGTGGCACACATGAGCTATCAGTCTGGTAGGCCTAATCATCTTCCCAATTGTTTGGCACCGTATTTGGCACATGGTAACCAGACTACAGATGTTAGCTATCATTATTATCAACATCATCATTATTACTTAATAATGATGTGGCAGACTTGGATCTGTTAGTAATTGCAATTGAATTCTAACATAATTATACAATTTTGTGCTATTCAAGTTTAATTCCTTTAAAAGCCATATCATAAAACTGGAGCATTTTGGAGAATTACTGACAAGAGGAAAAAGGAAATAAATGATGCCTCTCTATGAACTTGAGTCATGTCCAAGGTCTGTCCCACAGTACTCTGCCAAGCTTGGCCCTTCAGCCTCATCAAGGCTCACAGCGAAGTGTGTTGGCGTCCAGCACTACTGCACACTTAGATGTACGTGCTCTGTGTGTGTCTTAAAGTCAGGCCTATTCCAGTGATGATACAACTACAGTCACACTCAGATAGGTGCCCAGATCGCTGACGTCTTTCTCAGTCGCATGATCACTGTAGCTTTAAAGAAGTTATCATCTCTACAGAAATAGGCCCCTTCCTTACTTTTTATCAGAAATGTCTTGGCTTGTTTATCAACTTACCTTTCCAGACAAGCTTGCTTGCTCATATGGGACGTAAATGTCTAGAGCCTGATTTCAGATAGCACCGTGAAACCCCGCCCAGGAAATTGGGGTTGTGTCATTAAAAAAAAAAGTTGTAAAACAAAATATAAAAGAAAAAAATTTTAAATGCTCAGTTCCACCAGCCTAACAAAATGATTGTTGTTTCTCTGCCTTCTCTCTCATACACGTGTGTACATTGTTAAGTAAATTAGACAATCATGACTTTATTGAATTTGTTGGTGGCTGGTGAAGGGGTAGGTGGTTACAAAAACGACTAGGATATAGTTTTTACCCTCAAAGGGAGGGAGACAGAGAGGTAAAAAAGAATCTTAAAATGGAATAAAGCAAGCAGGGGATGACAAGAGTGGGAGGTGGCTAAGGAAGAAAGAAGCATAAAAGAGAAGGGCTCATTAACTCTGACTATGGGGTAATCTATCTGAAAGTTTCCTAAACCATTTTGAAACCTGTTTTAGCTGAGGGTTTTTGATGCTGGAGTCTAGCTGGATCTGGAGGCTGGAGTTATATTTATTATTATATACAGTGTTGTGTTTTCCTTTTATTAAATTTTATATCAAGAAGTAAGCCATTTCTCATGTTACTACAGAATCTTTATCATTATTTTGTGTACTCTACTAAAACAGTCCCCTTACATTAGGTATGTATGTTATAACCAGTTTATCCCTAAGGTAAATAACAGTGACAATAATATGTAATAATGCTACAAGTAACAGTGACAAACATCTTTATACATATAGTTTTTTCCTTCATTACAATTATTTTCTTAGGATAAATTCTGTGGAATTGAGAGCCTTGGTTTTAAAAATATAGTATTATTTTGACTTGTGTCATATTGCCCCACTGTCTTCCAAGAGGTTTGTATACATTTGCATTGCTACTGGATTAAATGAAGTTTCAATCTTTCTGTAGACTTCTGAGAATTGGACTTTATACATTTTTGTTTTAGTTTTTGTGTCTCTGAAGACTAATAAAATAGAGGATCTTTTCAAACTGCTTGTTTGAAAACTACTTTTGTTGTTATTGTTGTGTTAATTGCCTATTTTTGTCCGTTCCCATTTGTCTAATGCGGTTGAGGTGATGTTCTTATATATATTTTACCCACTTTTATATAGTATAAAAAATAGCCCTTTGATAATCACTTTTACAAACAGCTATACTGGCCAGGTGTTTTCCTTTTTAAATCTTAGTTTAACTGAGTGTGTGCCAAATTCACCCTGAGCTTCTGTGTACTTTCTTTCTATCTCATTCTGGTACCTACCAGGTTGCGTGGCAATTACTGGTTTACATGTCTCTCTCTCCTATTAAACTGCGAGCTCCTTTCTATATGCCCAACACCTTAGATAGAATCTGTTACATAATATTTGCTCAAAATTGCTTGTTGAGGTTTGGAAGAAAAAGAATGTTTGAGTGAAAGAATTGAGGGAATGCTCCATAGCCCTTTTGAATTTCTAGAACCAGAGGGAGTCCCGACTTTTCCTCCTTCAGTCAGGAAGGCAGAAGGCAAACCTCTGGCTGACCCTTGGGGAGGCCTATCTGTGGGAGCGTGGGTCTCCCGCTCTCCCCTGGGGCCTCATCCAAGACTCAGGTCCTATGTGGAGAGTCCCTGGGGGTCTGGTTGGGGAGATGATTTCCTTTGGCGCCACTTTCTGGGCAAAAAGTTCCAGTGTTTGGATTTTATTAGCCAATAAAATTAAGGGAAAAATGCTGGGGAAAAAAAAATCACAGCGCACTGTTGTTACTCTTGTGAATGAATCACATAACTTGCAGCTCCACTATTAATGTCTAAATGGATTTTCTGTGCTCCAAGCCAAAACATGTTTCATAAAGTTACCCAGAGGTGGATGGTATCCCAGTTAATAAAAACAGTTGTGGGTGAAGGGTGCATGGTCTGACGGAAGGGGAGGTGATTGATGCTAGGTTGCTGGGATTGTTACATTTAACTGTGATTTTATTTATTTTTAAAGAAAAATAAAACATTTTATTAAATAGTTGAACTTCAGTGTTATTACCAAGCCCTAACTCAAAACAGGGAATTTATTGAGTGTTTGGAGATACAAATATGCAGATGGAATTTTATGAGGTGTCTTGAATAATTTTCCACATTGTATTATCAACCAGTTTAATCCAATCCTAGTTTGTGTCTAGTCAGGGTAGGGATATTTCTTTTTAATTTACATTTATTTGTCGGAGTAATATCCCTCCCAGAATTGAGGCACAGTCCTAGAAGTTTAGACGATACTTGAAAACAAAAATAAACAGCTCTACAGATTCTGACAGCTGTAGATACCTTAGCTCAAAGAATTATTTCTGTGATCCTCTCCCTCCACAATATTTTGTGATGATATATTTCAGAGTTTAATTTCTTTAGAGCCTCCATCATAGTCAGCCAGAGAAGAAAAGAAAGAATGCAAGTCACTGTACTGAAAGCTTAAAAAACCCAGGACTTTGATCTGAAAAAGGTAACTTTTCATTCCAAGAAATCTTCCCCATCCCAACAGATCTCATTAGTGGTGATCGGTGGCTGGTGGCTGGTGGCTGGATATCACCTGAAATTGCAACCATCTCTTCCAACAAGGCTATTTGTAACAACGGCTAGGAAATACGTGGCATGGGTCACAGACTGCTTGGCCAAAGTAGTTAGATCCTATATGTAACAAATATCGTTTTCCTTTTCTCACAAGTGTAGCACAGATACAATGTAGAAAAGTGATAAAATATGAAAAATAAATTCGATGTATATGTGGAAACATACCAAATGTTAACAGTGGGTTACTTCTGGGTCATGGAATTAGGAGTGATTTATTTATTGTTTGCTTGGTTGTATTTTTTTTTGCTGCAATAAGCCTGCACTTTTTAATAGCAGGAAAAAAGGAGCTTCTTTTCCCTTTATTTTTTTTTTAAGTTTGGAAAATTTTAAACAAATATAAAAATAGCAAGACTAGATTAGTATACCTAGGCCATCACCTAGACTTGTGCACTGGGTTTCAGGCTTGCTTGGGACCCGTGAGCCCCTTTTTCCCTTCCTCTTTCTCCTTTTAGACTGGGAATATCCATCCCATGCCTGACCCACCGTTGTATTTTGGAAGGACATAACTTGTTTTCTGGTTTCACAAGTCCACAGATAGAGAGGAATTTTGCTCCAGGAGGTACCATATTCTAAGTCTCACCCATAAGTGATTTAGATGATGAAATTTTTGACTTTTTGAATTGATGATATTTAGATGAGATATTGGACTTAGATGCTGGAATGACTTATAACTTTTGGGGATGTTGGGATCAGGTGAATATATTTTGTACATGGGACAGATGTGAATTTGGAGAGGCCAGAGGGCAGACTACATTGGATTGGCTAACGTCTGCCAAAATTCATGTCTTTCCTAGAACCTCAGAATTTGACCTTATTTGGAAATAGGGTTGTTGCAGATGTAGTTAAGATATAAGTTAAGGGACTTCCCTGGTGGCACAGTGGTTAAGAATCCTCCTGCCAAGGGAACACTCTTGCACTGTTGGTGAGAATGTAAATTGATACAGCCACTATGGAGAACAGTATGGAGGTTCCTTAAAAAACTACAAATAGGGCTTCCCTGGTGGCGCAGTGGTTGAAAATCTGCCTGCCAATGCAGGGGACACGGGTTCGAGCCCTGGTCTGGGAAGATCCCACATGCCGCGGAGCAGCTAGGCCTGTGAGCCACAACTACTGAGCCTGCGCGTCTGTAGCCTGTGCTCCACAACAAGAGAGGCTGCAATAGTGAGGGGCGCGCGCATCGCAATGAAGAGTGGCCCCTGCTTGCCTCAACTAGAGAAAGCCCTCGCACAGAAATGAAGACCCAACACAGCCAAAAATTAAATAAATAAATAATAAAATTTAAACTAGGAGCTAGTTTTTAAAAAAAAAAAAAAAAAAAAACTACAAATAGAACTACCATACGACCCAGCAATCCCACTACTGGGCATATACCCTGAGAAAACCATAATTCAAAAAGAGTCATGTACCAGAATGTTCATTGCAGCTCTATTTACAATAGCCAGGACATGGAAGCAACCTAAGTGTCCATCAACAGATGAATGGATAAAGAAGATGTGGCACATATATGCAATGGAATATTACTCAGCCATAAAAAGAAATGAAATTGAGTTATTTGTAGTGAGGTGGATGGACCTAGAGTCTGTCATACAGAGTGAAATAAGTCAGAAGGAGAAAAACAAATACCGTATGCTAACACATATATATGGAATGTAAGGGAAAAAAATGTCATGAAGAACATAGGGGTAAGACAGGAATAAAGACACAGACCTACTAGAGAATGGACTTGAGGATATGGGGAGGGGGAAGGGTAAGCTGTGACAAAGTGAGAGAGTGGCATGGACATATATACACTACCAAACGTAAAATAGATAGCTAGTGGGAAGCAGCCGCATAGCACAGGGAGATCAGCTAGGTGGTTTGTGACCACCTAGAGGGGTGGGAGGGAGATGCAAGAGAGAGGGGATATGGGGATATATGTATACATATAGCTGATTCACTTTGTTATAAAGCAGAAAATAACACACCATTGTAAAGCAATTATACTCCAATAAAGATGTTAAAAAAAAAAAAAAAGAATCCTCCTGCCAATGCAGGCAACACGGGTTTGAGCCCTGGTCCGGAAAGATCCCACATGCCACAGAGCAACTAAGCCCGTGCGCCACAACTACTGAGCCTGCGCTCTAGAGCCCGAGTGCCACAACTACTGAAGCCTAGAGTTCATACTCCACAACAAATAGAAGCCACTGCAATGAGAAGCCCGCGCTCCACAACAAAGAGTAGCCCCCGCTCGCTGCAACTAGAGAAAGCCCGCGTGCAGCAACGAAAGACCCAACGCAGCCAAATAAATAAATAAATACATTTATTTTTTTTTAAAAAAGATGTAAGTTAAGCTAAGCTCATGTAGGAGTAGGGTGGGCCCATAATCCAATATGACTGGTGTCCTTATAAGAGAAGATACAGAGAGAGACACACACACAAGGAAAAGGTCATGTGACAAAGGAGGCAGAGATTGGAGGTATGCATCTAGAAGCCGAAGACCACCAAAGAGGAGACACCAGAGGCAAAGAGAAAAGGCATGGAATGGGTTCTCCCCTCCAGTCTTTAAAGACAGCATGGCCCTGCCCATGCCTTGACTTCACACTTCCAGCATTCAGAACTGTGAGTCAATAAATTTCTGTTGTTTTAAGCTATGCAATTTGTGGTACTTTGTTACAGCAGCTCCAATAAACGAATACAACTTGGATATGCTACTGTATTGGTATATTATGCACATTATAAAACATATATAGAAATAGATACTGAAAATGGGTAAAAAACTAGTATTTGAAAACAATTTTATCTTGTTTCCTGCATGCAAAACGTTTGAGAGCAATAAGACTGAATATTTGCTGTTTTAAAATTAACTTGTTTTGGAATGTGTTTACATTTTCAGAAAAATTGCAAAGATAGTACAGCGAGCTCTCCAGAGCCCCTCCTGGTGTGGACCGGGTGGGTGGGAGAGCACAGTGCCCCCCAGGTCAACAGGCAGCTTGACACCCCCGAGCACTGACCTTGGAGTAGGAGACCAACGTGAATGTCTAACGCAGCTGCCCACCATCTTCCTACCTCTGTTTCCTCATCTGAAAACAGGGATGATAATACCTCCCTCATAGAGTCGTTGTTCAGATGAAGTAAATCTTAGCTTATCTGGTGCTAAACGACCCTGGAGAAGACATCTGACTCTTTAAGGCACAGTTTCCTCCTCTGTAAAGTGGGGAGAGTCACACCTTCCCTATAAGTTTTTAAGGGCGTGCGAAGTTGTTTTAACTCTAGGCCACCGGGTCTTTATCCCTCAGACATATTTTCTAGGCTTTTCCTTAAACAGAGTACTTGGTTGCGGTGGCAAAAATGCCAAAAGGCAGATCAAATATCTACATGGTATGTTAGGATGCACCAGGAAAACTTGCTGTGAGACATACAGCTTGTGGCACTAACAGTATTGACATGTGTGCATGTCGGGGCGGGGGCGGGGGTGGGAGAGGGAGAATGGCGCCCCCTTAAGGACCTTCCAGTCTTGATATTCTTCGTACCTACCAAGATAAGCCAAATCCAGGCTTGATGCTTTTATGCTGGGAGTAGTCCTCAGCTCTGTCTGGAAAATTCCAGGAGGAGGCTTCTTCAGTATATATGTCTGAGAAGAGCTGATTTGTTCTAAAACGAGCAAATGCGTGGGCTGCTACGCACCACTGCTCCTCGGCTCCGCCCCGCCCCCACTTCTGCCAGCGCCAGTCTTGCTTTCAGCTGAGGAACCTCTGCCACCCCCGCTCCTTCCCCCCCCCCACTCCCTCAGGGGGAGGGGACACTCCCAGGGTCTGGACTTCAGCCCTTTTCTCCTCCTTTTTCCATGACGACTAAGATCACAGAACACTCATTTTAGAGCAGGTTGTTCTTAGATCGTTTAGTCAACGTTTCTCAATCCTGGTTATACTTTGGAGTCTCTTGGTGGAGCTTTTAAAGCATACACACTGCTGGGTCCCACCGTCGGAGATGCTGGGGAGAAGCCAAGGCATTGGCATTAAAAAAAAAAACTCCCCAGGTGATTCTAAAGTCCAGCCAGGATTGAGGACCAGCCCAGGGATTCAGGCCACCTCTTGCTGAAGGCAGAGGTCTTGTCTACCACTGTATCCCCTAGCAACACAAATATTTGTTGAACGAATGATCAAACTTACTCCTTGGAGCCGTGGGCATTCCCTTGGATGCCGTGGCCGGTTGGGGAGATGAGGGCCAATTTACCGGGCTCCAGGCCCTCATTTTTATCTGTTAATTTTTAAATATATACTTCCAGGTAGGATATGGAAACTTGTCATTTACTATTAAGTCTGGTTGTTGTAGACAAAAAAAACTGGAAAATTTCTCCTGATGCAGCAAGATGGCCTAAGAACAAGCGTTCTCATGATAAAACTCCAACACATGTTGATTAATAAGTATAATTTAAGTTTAAGAATAATTTAATTACACATTTATGGAGTTCAATACAACACTATAGCCATTTTTCCTACTAGACTTTATTTTTTAGAACAGTTTTAGATTTACATGAAAGTTGTTAAGACAGTACAGAGTTCCCACATAACTTGTACCCAGTTTTCCCCTACTATTAATTTTTTACATGAGTAAGGTATATTTATTATAATTAATGAACCAGTATTGATACATTATCATTAACTAAAGTTCATATTTTATTCAGATTTCCTTAGTTTTTACCTAATGTCCTTTTTCTGTTTCAGGATCCCATCCATGACACACTACATTAGTTGTCATGTAGCCTTAACACTCTTCAATGTTGTGATATTTTCTCAAATTTTCCTTCTTTTGAAGGCTTTGACCAGTTTTGAGGAGTATGGGTCAGATTTTTATAGGATTCCCCTCTATTGGAATTTGTCTGTTTTTCTCATGGTTAGGTTGGGGTTATGAGTCTGGGGGAGGAAAGCCACAGAGGTAAAGTGTCATTCTCATCACATCATATCAAGGGTATGTACTATCAACATGACTTATCACTGTTAATGTTGACCGAGATCAACTGGCTGAAGTAGTGTTTGTTACATTCCTCCACTGTATGGTTACTCTTTCCATCCCTGCCCTTTTCCTACTGTATTCTTTGGAAAGGAATTGCTATGTGCAGCCCACCCTTAAGGGATGGGTAGTTAGGTAACCTTGCTTGAGGGAGTGTTATCTACATAAATTATTTGGAATTCTTCTACTTGGAAGATTTCTCTCTCTTTTCTTTGTTCTTTCTTTCCTTCCTCCCTTCCTCCCTTTCTTTCTTCCTCTCTCCCTCCCTCCCTCCCTCCCTCCCTTCCTTTCTACTTATTCAATCATTTATTTATATCAATATGGACTCTGGATATATATTTTATACCTTAGGTTATAATCCAACACTTCTTTATTTATTTTTTTTACTCAAATTGTTCCAGCTTTGGCCATTGGGAGCTTTTCCTGTCGGCTCTGATAGATGACCATCTTTTTTTTTAGTACTTCTTTACTCTCTGGCATAACAACATGCTACAGGCTCATCATGCATATTTCCTGCCAGATTGTAGCCATTTAAAGTGTATTTGAATTGTTCTTGTGTACTCCTTAATTTCGGGTTAATGTATATTTTTTTCAGAATAATTAAAAACTTTAAAAAGTATTACAGGGAAAAAAAAAAAGTATTACAGGGAGATTGGTTCAAGATTGCGGAGTAGAAGGATGTGTGTTCACTCCCTCTTGTGAGAGCACCGAAATCACAACTAACTGCTGAACAATCATTGACAGGAAGACACTGGAACTCACCAAAAAAGATACCCCACATCCAAAGACAAAGGAGAAGCTGCAAAGAGACAGTAGGAGGGGCACAATCACAATAAAATCAAATCTCACAACTGCTGGGTGGATGACTCACAAACTAGAGAAAATTATACCACAGAAGCCCACCCACTGGAGTGAAGGTTCTGAGCCCCACGTCAGACTTCCCAACCTGGGGGGGTCTGGAAATGGGAGGAAGAATTCCTAGAGAATCAGACTTTGAAGGCTAGTGGGATTTGATTGCAGGACTTCGACAGGACTGGGGGAAACAGAGACTCTACTCTTGGAGGGCACACGCAAAGTAGTGTGCACATCAGGACCCAGGGAAAGGAGCAGTGACCCCATAGGAGACTGAACCAGACCTAACTGCTAGTGTTGAAGGATCTCCTGCAGAGGCGGGGGGTGGGGGTGGGGGTGGTGGCTTTGGCTCACCATGGGGACAAGGACACTGGCAGCAGAGATTCTGGGAAGTACTGCTTGGCGTGAGCCCTCCCAGAGTCTGCCATTAGCCTCACCAAAGAGCTAGGTAGGCTCCAGTGTTGGGTTGCCTCAGGCCAAACAAACAACAGGGAGGGAACCCAGCCCCACCCATCAGGAGACAAGCAGATTAAAGTTTTACTGAGCTCTGCCCACCAGAGCAACACCCAGCTCTACCCACCACCAGTCCCTCCCATCAGGAAGCTTGCACAAGCCTCTTAGATAGCCTCACCCACCAGAGGGCAGACAGCAGAAGCAAGAAGAACTACAGTTCTGCAGCCTGTGGAAGGAAAACCACATTCACAGAACGATAGACAAAATGAAAAGGCAGAGGACTTTGTACCAGATGAAGGAACAAGATTAAACCCCAGAAAAACAACTAAAGGAAGTGGAGATAGGCAAGCTTCCAGAAAAATAATTCAGAATAATAATAGTGAAGATGATTCAGGACCTCAGAAAAAGAATGGAGGCAAAGATCGAGAAGATACAAGAAATGTTTAACAAAGGCCTAGAAGAATTAAGGAACAAACACCTAGAAGAATTAAAGAACAAACAAACAGAGATGAACAATACAATAAATGAAATGAAAAATACACTAGAAGGAATCAATAGCAGAATAACTGAGGGAGAAGAATGGATAAGTGACCTGGAAGACAGAATGGTGGAATTCACTGCCACAGAACAGAATAAAGAAAAAAGAATGAAAAGAAATGAAGACAGCCTAAGAGACCTCTGGGACAACATTAAATGCAACAATATTCGCATTATAGGGGTCCCAGAAGGAAAAGAGAGAGAGAAAGGACCCAAGAAAATATTTGAAGAGATTATAGTCAAAAACTTCCCTAACATGGGAAAGGAAATAGCCACCCAAGTCCAGGAAGCACAGAGAGTCCCAGGCAGGATAAACCCAAGGAGAAACATGCCAAGACACATAGTAATCAAATTGACAAAAATTAAAGACAAAGAAAAATTATTGAAAGCAGCAAGGGAAAAATGACAAAAAACATACAAGGCAACTCCCATAAGGTTAACAGCTGATTTCTCAGCAGAAACTCTACAAGTCAGAAGGGAGTGGCATGATATATTTAAAGTGATGAAAGGGAAGAACCTACAACCAAGATGACTCTACCCAGCAAGGATCTCATTCAGATTCGATGGAGAAATCAAAAGCTTTACAGACAAGCAAAAGCTAAGAGAACTCAGCACTACCAAACCAGCTCTACAACAAATGCTAAAGGAACTTCTCTAAGTGGGAGACACAAGAGAAGAAAAGGACCTACAAAAAACAAATCCATAACAATTAAGAAAATGGTAATAGGAACATATATATTGATAATTACCTTAAACGTGAATGGATTAAATGCTCCAACCAAAAGACACAGGCTCACTGAATGGATACAAAAACAAGACCCATATATATGCTGTCTACAAGAGACCCACTTCAGACCTAGGGACACATACAGACTGAAAGTGAGGGGATGGAAAAAGATATTCCATGCAAATGGAAATCAAAAGAAAGCCAGAGTAGCAATACTCATATGAGATAAAATAGACTTTAAAATAAAGAATGTTACAAGAGACAAGGAAGGACACTATATAATGATCAAAGGATCAATCCAAGAAGAAGATATAACAATTATAAATATATATGCACCCAACTTAGGAGCACCTCAATACATAAAGCAACTGCTAACAGCTATAAAAGAGGAAATTGATGGTAACACAATAATAATGGGGTACTTTAACACCTCACTTACACCAATGGACAGATCATCCAGACAGAAAATTAATAAGGAAACACAAGCTTTAAATGACACAGTAGACCAGATAGATTTTATTGGTATTTATAGGACATTCCATCCAAAAACACTTTCTTCTCAAGTGCACATGGAACATTCTCCAGAATAGATCACATCTTGGGTCACAAATGAAGCCTCAGTAAATTTAAGAAAATTGAAATCATATCCAGCATCTTTTCTGACCACAATGCTATGAGATTAGAAATGAATTACAGGGGAAAAAAAGTAAAAAACACAAACACATGGAGGCTAAACAATATGCTACTAAATAACCAAGATATCACTGAAGAAATCAAAGAGAAAATTAAAAAAAAACCTAGGGACAAATGACAATGAAAACATGATGACCCAAAATCTATCGGAGGCAGCAAAAACTGTTCTAAGAGGGAAGTTTATAGCAATACAATCCTACCGCAAGAAACAAGAAAAATCTCAAATAAACAATCTAACCTTACACATAAAGGAATTAGAGAAAGAAGAACAAACAAAACCCAAAGTTAGTAGAAGGAAAGAAATCATAAAATCAGAGCAGAAATAAATGAAATAGAAACAAAGAAAACAATAGCCAAGATGAATAAAGCTAAAAGCTGGTTCTCTGAGAAGGTAATCAAAATTGATCAACCTTTAGCCAGACTCATCAAGAAAAAGAGGGAGAGGACTCAAATCAATAAAATTAGAAATGAAAAAGGAGAAGTTACAACAGACACTGCAGAAATACAAAGCATCCTAAGAGACTACTACAAGCAACTCTATGCCAATAAAATGGACAACCTGGAAGAAATGGACAAATTCCTAGAAAGGTATAACCTTCCAAGACTGAACCAGGAAGAAATAGAAAATATGAACAGACCAATCACAAGTAATGAAATTGAAACTGTGGTTAAAAATCTTGCAACAAACAAAAGTCCAGGACCAGATGGCTTCACAGGTGAATTCTATCAAACATTTAGAGAAGAGCTAACACCCATCCTTCTCAAACTCTTTCAAAAAATCTCAGAGGAAGGAACACTCCCAAACTCACTCTATGAGGCCACCATCACCCTGATACCAAAACCAGACAAAGGTACTACAGAAAAAGAAAATTACAGACCAATATCATTGATGAATATAGATGCAAAAATCCCTAACAAAATACTAGCAAACGGAATCCAACAACACATTAAAAGGATCATACACCATGATCAAATGGGATTTATCCCAGTGATGCAATGATTCTTCAATATACGCAAATCAATCAATGTGATACACCATAGTAACAAATTGAAGAATAAAAACCATATGATCATCTTAATAGGTGCAGAAAAAGCTTTTGACAAAATTCAATGCCCATTTATGGTAAAAACTCTCCAGAAAGTGGGCATAGAGGGAACCTACCTCAACATAATAAAGGCCATATATGACAAACCCACAGCAAACATTATTCTCAATGGTGAAAAACTGAAAGCATTTCCTCTAAGATCAGGAACAAGATAAGGATGTCCACTCTCACCACTATTATTCAACACAGTTTTGGAAGTCCTAGCCACAGCAATCAGAGAAGAAAAAGAAATAAAAGGAATACAAATAAAAAAAGAAGAAGTAAAGCTGTCACTCTTTGCAGATGACATACTATACATTGACAATCCTAAAGATGCCACCAGAAAACTACTAGAGCTAATCAATGAATCTGGTAAAGTGCAGGATACAAAATTAATGCACCGAAATCTCTTGCATTCCTATACACTAACAATGAAAGATCAGCAAGAGAAATTAAGGAAACAGTCCCATTTACCACTGCAACAGAAAGAATAAAATAACTAGGAATAAACCTACCTAGGAGGTAAAAGACCTGTACTCAGAAAACTATAAGACACTGATGAAAGAAATCAAAGATGACACAAACAGATGGAGAGATATACCATGTTCTTGGATTGGAAGACTCAATATTGTGAAAATGACCATAATACCCAAAGCAATCTACAGATTCAATGCAATCCCTATCAAATTACCAGTGGCTTTTTTTTTTTACAGAACTAGAACAAAAAATCATAAAATTTGTATGGAGACACAAAAGACCCCGAATAGCCAAAACAGTCTTGAGGGAAAAAAACAGAGCTGGAGGAATCAGCCTCCCCGACTTCAGACTATACTACAAAGCTACAGTAATCAAGACAATATGGTACTGGCACAAAAACAGAGATATAGATCAATGGAACAGGATAGAAAGCCCAGAGATAAACCCACACACCTATGGTCAACTAATCTATGACAAAGGATGCAAGGATATACAATGGAGAAAAGACAGCCTCTTCAATAAGTGGTGCTGGGAAAACTGGACAGCTACATGGAAAAGAATGAAATTAGAACACTCCCTAACACCATACACAGAAATAAATTCAAAATGGATTAAAGACCTAAATGTAAGACTGGACACTATAAAACTCTTAGAGGAAAACATAGGAAGAACGCTCTTTGACCTAAATCACAGCAAGATCTTTTTTGGTCCACCTCCTACAGTAATGGAAATAAAAACAAAAATAAACAAAGGGGACCTAATGAAACTTAAAAGCTTTTGCACAGCAGGAAACTACAAACAAGCCGAAAAGACAACCCTCAGAATGGGAGAAAATATTTGCAAACGAATCAGTGGACAAAGGATTATCTCCAAAATATATAAACAGCTCATGAAGCTCAATATCAAAGAAACAAACAACCCAATCCCAAAATGGGCAGAAGACCTAAATAGACATTTCTCCAAAGAAGACATACAGATGGCCAAAAAGCACATGAAAAGCTGCTCACCATCACTAATTATTAGAGAAATGCAAATCAAAACTACGAGGTATCACCTCACACCAGTTAGAATGGGCATCATCAGAAAATCTACAAATAACAAATGCTGGAGAGGATGTGGAGAAAAGGGAACCCTCTTGCACTGTTGGTGGGAATATAAATTGATACAGTCACTATGGAGAACAGTATGGAGGTTCCTCAGAAAACTAAAAATAGAATTACCATATGACCCTGCAATCCCACTACTGGGCATATACCCAGAGAAAACCATAATTCAAAAAGACACATGCACCCCAATGTTCATTGCATCACTATTTACAATAGCCAGGTCATGGAAGCAACCTAAATGCCCATCAACAGAATGGGTAAAGAACATGTGGTACATATACACAATGGAATATTGCTCAGCCATAAGAGGGAACGAAATTGGGTCATTTGTAGAGACGTGGATGGATCTAGAGACTGTCATATAGAGTGAAGTAAGTCAGAAAGAGAAAAACAAATATCGTATATTAACTCATATGTGTGGAACCTAGAAAAATGGTACAAATGAACTGCTTTGCAAGGCAGAAATAGAGACACAGACGTAGAGAACAAACGTATGGACAGCAAGGGGCGAAAGCGGCAGGGCTGGTGGTGGGAGGAATTGGGAGATTGGGATTGACATATATACACTAATATGTATAAAATAGATAAATAATAAGAACCTGCTGTATAAAAAATAAATAACATAAAATTCAAAGTTTAAAAAAAAGTATTACAGAGGTGTGTGAGGCAGTTACAGATTTTGTGATGTTGGTCAGATTTTAAAATTTGTAACTTGTGATTTCTTTCCTTGGTTGATATAAATATAATTTTTATACCTAATTTGATATTCATAATTTTGCATATTTTTCTTTTTAAACATTCCCCTAATTATAAAAATTTTAGACCCTGGTGAGCCCATGGTGCCCCTTGGCTGCATAAGCCAGCCAAGACACTTAGGAATGAAGTCTAGGTCTTCAACAGTCAGGGTCAAGAAAAAGAATGCCGAAATATGTACATGGGAAAAGCTGGCCATCCCATGGGCCAGGACAGCTGAGCCTTCCCTTAAACAGGTTGCTGACCACAGGCCTTTGTTAAGATAAGATCCCTGCTTTGCCAATAATATAACTTCAGTTGTTGTATTTGTTATTTTACTAAGCACATGGTACTAGTGATTCATTCAATAAACATTCAGTGACAACACTGCCTATGTGTTAGGCATCTTGCTGGGCATAGCTGGAAATAATAAGTAAGACAAAGTCTTCAACTCCAAGGAACCTACACTGCAGAGAAAGTGATGAGATAGGGAGGTACACGGATGATTACCAATGGAATGCAACAGGAGCTCTGGGGCCATAAAATTCTTCAGGAGAGACTTATTCTTTCTTGAGGGGTCAGGGAAGGCTTCACAGAGAAAGGGATATTTGGATTGGGTCTTGAAATATGAGTAGAAGTATGCCAGGCAGAGAAAGGGTCATTTCTGGTAAGGGAGTAGGGTGGCTGTATTAGTAAGACAGGATTGTGAAAGGGCCTGCCAGGGACATCAGGGCATCTAGGGGATTCAATGAGGCCAAAAATGTAATTGTGATTCTTTCAGTATCCTTTCCTAGAGTAACAGTTCCTGTGCCAGATTCATCTTTGTAACTCTAGCACCTTGACAGTTTACAGTGAATAGTAGGTGCTCAAGAACAGTTGTTCAATGAATAAAAGAAAACATGCAACACTTGTTCTAAATTGACTTCTTCAATGAATGTGAATATTTGGCTATAAAGTTGTCCAGTATAGCATCATATATAATAATAAAAATCTCAAAAGAATCTAAATTTCCAGGCAAAGTGGATTGGTTAGACAAAGTGTGGTATATTCATTAATACAATAGAATTCAAAGTAGCTAATAATAACAATAAAGTTATATTTGGTAATATGAAACAGTAGTTATAGTATATTATTGAGGGGGAAGAGGAGATTACAAAACAAAATAAACAACATGAGCCCAGTTTTGTAAATTATGTGTGTGTGTGTGTCTGTGTGTGTGTACACATGCATTCATGAATGTCTATATATGAAAAATTTGGAAGGATTTTTATAAATAAATTACAGATTATTTCAATTGTCTCCTTTTCCCCCCTAATTTCTCTATAATGCATATACATTAAATATGTAAAAAGAAAAATGTTTTTCGAAGACTCACATTTTGGCAAAACATGTTTTTTGAAAAAACATAAAATAGTAACTGAAAGAGTTCCTTATTAAAATGCTGATACTGGGCTTCTCTGGTGGCACAGTGGTTGAGAGTCCGCCTGCCGATGCAGGGGATACGGGTTCGTGCCCCGGTCCGGGAAGGTCCCACATGCCACGGAGCGGCTGGGCCCGTGAGCCATGGCCGCTGAGCCTGCGCGTCCAGAGCCTGTGCTCCGCAACGGGAGAGGCCACAACAGTGAGAGGCCCGCGTACCGCAAAAAAAAAAAAAAAAAAAAAAAAAATGCTGATACTTGTGGAGGCACGGGTGTATGCATGTGTATACAGTATAGCTATATTAATATTTTAAAACCTTGTTGCCTCACATTGAATAGTCTTTTCCTACGCATCGTCTCATTTAATCTTCACTACATGCCTGGGTTAGAGGCCAGGATGGCATTATTGTGGGTGAGAAGGAGGAAGTGTTGGTAACCGATGTTCACAGCCTCAGTCTTACCTCTGTGCACACAGCTGGTAACTGGTTGAGCTGGAACACATCCATAAGCCTCTTGACTCCAGGGGCCAGAGCATTTTTCTTTATTATTCTAGAGATTATCCTGGGAGAGGCAAAAAATAGCCATATTAGTAAACCAGGGCTTTTTCCTGACGTCATAGCCCTTAAAAATCATGCTGTAGAATATTTGATGATATGCAAACATTTCCATAAAAATTCTTAAGTGAAAAAAGCAAATTACAAAAGTATGATTCCATTTTAGTAAAAAACTAAAATGTTTGCATAAACACATGAAAAAACTTGAACTAGGATATATTGTCAAGTGCAAAATGCTAGATGCAGTGCATGTAATATGCTGCCTTTTACAGTAAGAAAGGTGTAAAATAAGAATTTATGCTTGTATTTGTATCTTCATTAAGGAACAACAGAAGGATACACAAACGACCAAAGGTGTTCACCTAAGAGGGTGGGAGTGGGAGAGAAACATGATAGAGGGAGGAGGGGTGGAGACAACACTTCTTAAGGAATATCTTTTTAATACCACTTTGATTTTGAACTATTCAAAAACCTAAAATTTTAAAAATCTAGTAAACATACCAAAATGCATATTTTTGGGTGGTGGAGAAACATGTAATGTTTATTTTCTTCTCTTGGTACATCTGTATTTTCTCAGTGTTCTACAAGTGTAAGAAAAGGAGTTATTTTAAAACCATTTCTTCTAAACTTATTAAAGTCTTTGTACCCTTGGTTGAAAAGAGGACCTGAACGAGATTTCTAAAGGATTTTGGGAAAAGGGCATTCTGTAGTATACTGTAAATGTGAATTCTTTTTTCACCTGAAACTGTTTATTACTTTAGTCGGCCAAGATACATTCTGGACCTGGTTTCCATTGTAAGAAAAGCAGTAGTCCCCAGAACTCCTCCTAGAATTGCATTCAAAACATGGCTCCAGCTGAAAGATGAAATGCAGATTTCGCACTGAAGGCCTGTCCTCCCCACCCTCCACCCCTGCATGTTGATTCAGGTAATGCTTTAAAAAAAAATCCCTTACCACTTATTCTCAGGGAAATGCAAGAAGTCTAATCCAAAGATATTCCCTGAGCTGTTAGCATTTTGATTGATTGTGAATTTAATATATTTTTAACTCAATTCAAGTGCTTTTCTCTCAGGAGATTGCTCCTCTGTTTCTGGTCTGTGTTGCCTGAGTTGTAGGCAGTGATGTCTGGCTGGGTGTTTGTGGACACATTTTCTGGGCAAGCCTATTTGAGAAATACTGACATTTCCCCTAGCTTTCTCCTTAGGCATCAACCCAGTTTGTCTCCGCATCCCTGTTGGGGCTCCAGGCTCTTTCCTGGAAGATAAGAATCTGCTTTCGTCTTCACAGTCTCTCTCAGATTTTTTTCTTTCTCTCTTTCTCCAGACTTGTCTCTATTCCACAGCCTGGGTCTTTGCCCAGCCAGCTTCCGAACCATGCTGTCTTCCTAAGCACAGAGGCCTCTGCTTCAAATTTGGAGGGACCTCAGAGACCTTTTTAGTTTGCAAATCAGGAATTTCCTCTACCACATCTTTGCTGGAGAGTCCTCCAATGTCTCCTTAAACACCCCTAGTGACAGAGCTGACTACCTTTCAAATCAGCTGTGCATCCCTTCGCTGGTGTCAGAAAGCTGTTTTGTAAGGAAGCTGAGAGCAAGCCTGTGGTCCTCTTGTTTGTTCTTTAGTTGATTTCTGATCTGGTCTGAGAGAAGGAGGATGGAGAAGAGAGGTTGTTGCCCAGCCTGACCAAAGGGAGCGGGTCCAAGACTGGCACTTGTCCACAAGTCAATGGGGAGCAGTGGGGAGTGGACCTGAAAAGAGCTCTGAATTTGGCCTCAGGAGACAAGGCTTCGTCCCAGCTCCATCTTTCAATTACTGACCTAGTTATCTCAGGCAAATCATTTGTATTCTGAATCTAGTTTCTCTCATTTATAAAAGTGGAGTTGTAGAAATAATGATGTCAAGAGGTTAATGGGAGGATTGAATGAAATCATGCCGGTGAAAATGCTTTGTACCTAAAAAGAGTTTTACAAACAAGAGCACAGTTACCATCTAAGACGCTAGATGCCTAGCTTAGTGAATCTGTGAACCAGCCCAGCCCAAGGAGGTTACAAAGTGGAGAGTTTTGGGATTTACTCTGCCTATACCGGTGTGTCATTGGCAGAATCAGCTCATGGCCACTGTTGGCCTTCTCTGAGGGGCCAAGCACATGTGATGACAGAATTTGGGCAAGTCAAAGACTGAAGGATGTGAATTTCCATCAGGTATAAAATGCTCATTTTCAAGATGAATGAGAAGGATTGGTGACTTGCCCAGTCACATAGCTCAGTAATGGTGGGCTGGACCTTGATCCCAGAAGCCAGATTTCTAGGCACAGCTCCTGGAAGTTTTCCTGACAGAAGGGCATTTGGTGTTTTGGACAGTGATCTTTTCATTGTTCAGGTCTTCCTGGCCACTGTAGCAAGTTTAACATCTGTTCCCCATCCATTAAATGGCAGTAGCATCCCCTTGTCTTATGACAATCAAAAAGGCTCCTACACATCTGCTATGGCTTAAAGGGGACAGTACCTCCCCTGGTTGACAACTTCAGTGATAGGTCCTATAAAACATTGAATTGGGGGTTAGAAAATGATGTTTGACATTAACTAACTCTGTAATCTAAAGAACTTCATGTCTCCAAGCCTTAGTTTCCTCATCTAAGAAATGAGGGAGTAGGCCTAGAGGCCCTCTGGAGTCTCCTGCATGCCTCTGTGCTCCCGGCCTCCCCTTAGCCTGCCTGCACCTGAAATGCCTCCATCAGTGAGCCTTGGTGGTTAGGTCTTAACAGCATGAGTGATTTGTGTTTGTATTTATATAAACCGTTCTGCATTCTACATGTATTCTACACGTATGGAATGTGTATTATTTTCACAGTCACAGTCATTTCCTCATTCTCTCTATTCTCTTTCATTTTTTCTCTTTCTCACCCTCTTGCTCTCTCTCCCCCATTCTTCATGCTGTCCCCTCCACCGACATCTTCCCATTGGTATTTAAGTATGCTCAAGTTTCTGTCATTCAAAAAACCAAAAAAAAAAAAACAACTCCCCAAAAAACCCCAACCTTTGACCAACTTCTCTCTCTTTCCTCATCACAATCAAAGCTGTTTAAGAATTACAAAAATAGTACAAAGAATTCCCACATACTCTTCACCCAGATTTCCCAAATGTTTGCATTTTATATTTGCTTCCTCTAATTTAATATAAATGCATACACATGTTTATATTTATAAATATTTTATTTTTCCCTTTCTTTCATTATGTCTTTGATTTCTTCTTGTTTCCACTATTTTGCCAATGTGTTTTCTAACACATGGATTTATTCTTATATATATTTTCTTGAACTGTTGCACATAGGATGCTCCTTTACCCTTAAATACTTAATTTTCTATAAATATAAGTACAATTATCAAAATAAGAAAATTAATATTAACATATTATTTAATCTGCAGACCTTATTCAGATTTACCCACTGTCCCAATAATGTCCTTTATAGCAAAGGAAAATTCTGGATCATGCTTTGCATTCATCTGTCATGCTTCTTTAGAAGTTTTTTTGTTTTTTTGTTTAAATCGAACAGTTCCTCAGTTTTTTCTTTGTGTTTCATGACACTGACATTTTAAAAACTGTAGTGGCCAGGGGTTTTTGTTTGTTTGTTTGTTTTTGGTTTGTTTGTTTTTGTAGAAAATCCCTCAGTTTAAGTTTGTCTGACGTTTCCTTATGATTTGAATAAGGTTATACTTCTTTGGGAGGAATACCGCAAAAGTGATGCTGTGTTTTCTCAGTGCATCAGACCAAGAGGCACAGGATGTTGATTTGTCCTATTATCAGTGATATCAATGTTCATCACTTGGTGGTGTTAACAGGTTTTTCCACTATAAAGTTTCTACTTTTTCCATTGTAATTAGTAAGTATCTTTGGGGAGATACCCTGAGACTTTGCAAATATCCTGTTAGCCCTCAAACTTTTCACATACTAATTTTAGCACCCACTGATGATTCTTAGCTTGAATTAATTATATTACCATAATGGTTGCCAAATGATGATTTTCTAATTCCTTCATTCTTTCTACATTTATCAGTGATTTAAATGCATGCTCTTTTACTTTTGTCAAATACCTTTTCAGTGTCTATCATATTATTTTTCCTCTTAGGTCTATTAATATAAATTATACTGATAGATTTGCTAGTATTGAACCATCCATGCGTTCACAGAGTAAAACTCACATAGGCTTTATTATTATTTTTTAAATCAATTAATTAATTACTTAATTTTTGGCTGCATTGGGTCTTCGTTGCTGCACGTGGGCTCTCTCTAGCTGTGGCGAGCGGGGGCTACTCTTCATTGCGGTGCGCAGGCTTCTCATTGTGGTGGCTTCTCTTGTTGTGGAGCACGGGTTCTAGACACATGGGCTTCAGTAGTTGCGGTATGTGAGCTCAGCAGTTGTGGCACACAGGCTCTAGAGCACAGGCTCAGTAGTTGTGGTGCACAGGCTTAGCTGCTCTGTGGCGGCATGTGGGATCTTCCCGGACCAGGGCTCGAACCCGTGTCCCCTGCATTGGCAGGCGGATTCTTAACCACTGTGCCACCAGGGAAGTCCCATGCTCTATTATTGTTTTTTAAAACTGCTGCTGGGGGCTTCCCTGGTGGCACAGTGGTTGAGAATCTGCCTGCCAATGCAGGGGACACTGGTTCAAGCCCTGTCTGGGAAGATCCCACATACCGTGGAGCAACTGGACCCGTGAGCCACAACTACTGAGCCTGCACGTCTGGAGCCTGTGCGTCTGGAGCCTGTGCTCCGCAACAAGAGAGTCCGCGACAGTGAGAGGCCTGCACACTGTGATGAAGAGTGGCCGCAACTAGAGAAAGCCCTCGCACAGAAACGAAGACCCAATACAGCCAAAAATAATAAATTAATTAATTAAAAATTAAAAAAAAACTGCTGCTGGGTCTATTTATTAGTATTTTATTTATGGTTTTTGCACCCATATTTATAAATTAGATTTATTTATATCTTTTGTGTATTCAGTTTGTTATTTATGTGTATCGATATTATATTCTTATTATGAAAAACATTTACAAGGTTTCTTTTTTTTTTTCCTAAGCTGTGGAACAGTTTAAATAACATTGGCATTATCAACTCGAACGGCTGGTAAAAATTCCCTGTGAAATTCTGTGAGTGTGCTGCTTTTTGAGGGAGTAGCTCTCTGATAAATTTCTCACCTCCTTTTCTGGAAATTGGTCTATTTTTATTTTATATCTGTTCTGGGGTTGATTTTAGAGAATTGTATTCTCCTAGAAATGTATTCATTTCATTCAGGTTTCCAAAGTTATCTGCATAGAATTAACAAATTAGTTTCATGATTTTTAAATTTTCTCTAATGCTTGGTTGATTTCTCCCTTGTCATTTCTTATTTTGTGAAGTTTCACTTTCTCATTGTATCAGTTTTGTTGTTGTTATTGTTGTTTTTCTGCTGTAACAAATTACCACAAACATAGTGGCTTATTATCTTATATTTCAGTAGGTCAGAAGTTCAACTTGGGCGTCATCAGGCTAAAAATCAGGATGTCCACAGGGCTGTGTTCCTTTCTGGAGGCTCTAGGAGAGAAGCAGATTCTTTGCCTTTTCCGGTTTCTAGCGGCTGCCTGCATTCCTTGGCTTATGGTCTCCTCTTTCCATCTTCAAGCCAGTAATGGCAGGACAAAGTCTCACATGTCTCTCTGACCCATCACCCATTGTTACCTCTCTCTCTGGCCTCAACCAGGAAAGGTTCTCTGATTTTAAGGACTCATGGGTTAGGTTGAATCCACCTGGATAACGCAGGAAACTCCCCCCATCCTCATGTCCTTCACCCCAATCACATCTGCAAAGTTCCTTTTGCCATGGAAGGTAACATATTCACAGGTTCTAGGGATTAGAGTGTGGACATCTTCGGGAGGTCATTCTATGTGCCATACACTTTTTTTCTTGATAAGATCGGTTAAATTTTAAGCTACTTTATTATTTTTTTCTTTTATTCATTTCATCTTGATTTATTCTTATTTCTACTATTTTCAGTTTCCTAACACATTGGTTTATTCTTTTTCTTTCTACTTTTCTATTCTTTATTTTGTTGTTCTTTTTATAATTTTGGAGTCATATGCTTAAATTAATTTCTCTTCTATCTTCTCTATCAGTACAAATAAAGGTATGGAATCTCTGCACATTGCTTTAACTCTAGGTTCTGATATGTTGTTTTCATTATTATTGTTTCTAGATAGATTACACACTTAGTTGTTATTCTCCCTTAAGCCTAAGAAATGTTTAAGACAGAATTTTAACATTCTTTTTTATTTTCTGAAGGTGGAAGTGTCTTTTTATTTTCTGACTTTCTTATTGTTACTGGTTTTATTATACATTGATCTGAGAGTGCTTTCTTACAGCCTAACACTTAGTTGAGTTTTGTGAATGTTTCATGGGCCCTTGCGGGGGCTGGAGAAAGTATTCTTTTTTTCAGGGTACAGAGTTGAAATTTTATCTATCAGACTTCCTTACTAATAATTATGTATATATATGATCTTATCTATCATTGTTTATCCACTTGACCTGTCATCACTGAGAGAGGTAAATTTTCCTACTAATGTGTTTGTGTCTATTTCTTCTTGTATCTTTTATAATTTATGGTATGTAATGGTTGTTATATTACTTGGTGTATAGATTTTCATAACTATTATATCTTCATTGTGGATCTTTCTTATCTCATTCAGTATGATATTTTTGATGTACAAAAGCTTTTAAGGTTTTACGTGGTCAAATTTTATCAATATTATCCACTATGGTTTCTGTGTTTTGGGTCATGCTTAAATAGGCTATCTTTACTCTCAGCTTTTAAAATTATTTAGTCATGCTTTCTTCCAGTAGTTTTGTGGTTTTGTTTATTACATAAAAAATTTTTAAAATCATCTGGAATTTATTTTGATGTAAAGAGTAAGTAGGTGCCTCCCTTCACTCCCCAACCTAGTCTTTTCAGATGGCTTATCAGATGTCTAAGCATCTTTACTGAATAATCAGTTTATAGGAAACATCTGTTTTATCTGCCTCCTGCCCAGAGTCCTTTCACTCTTCTTTTAATAACAGGCCCTCGATTTTCCTCGGGGAACCACCTTTCAGTCCATACGATTTGTTTGGAACTGACGCTAGCTCCTGCTCCAGGGTTGGGTATATAAATCAACCTTGGTATCATTTCCCTGGCCATGGTTATTGGTTCAGGGCTGGGGCATGACCCAAGCTAAGACGATCAGGGTCAAGATGACTCAGCATTAAGACTCTTATTGGTATTATTTCAGAAGAGATAGTCTTTTACTGTTGGACTTGAAGCTGTAAAAGTGTAAGCCTGGGCTTTCAGGGACTACCACCATGTGTAGCCCAAGAATGAAACTAACCCAATGAAAAGCAGAGTGTGTGTGATGGAGACTAGGTTCTGATGAAATTATCTGAGCCTCTGGATCCTACTGTGTCTTACCCCTGGACTTGTCAGTGATCTGAGCCAATTTACACATATACAGCTGGAGTTTTCACTTGCTAACAGAAGACCCTCTAAATGAAAAAAAATCCGCTAACTTGAAATAATGTTTTTTATCATATATAAAATTCTGATATGAGCATATCCCTCTAATCTGTTCCATTGACCTATTTATCTGTTCTAAGGTTCATAAATTAGAGGAAATTTGTTTTCAGATAACTTTTGTTTAGTTAGCTCAATGTTTAAAAACATTTTGAATTTGAATGTTGCTGTGAGTGTTGGCTGGTAACTGTTTTTGGCTACCCCCTTCTTCAGAGAATCATTCTTGACCAAATAGGAGGCCTCCCACCATGGAGGCTATGACCCCTGACCACCCCAGACGCTGCTAATGACTGACTGGTGGGCGTGGCATAAAAAAAGGCCAATTCTCTTTTCTCAAAGTGAGACTGTGTTCTAGAGCATTCTTGCTTAGCTTTCTCCCTTACCCTTTCCTACTGCCTTTACTCCTCCTCTCCTGAGAATACTTCCCAATAAGTCACTTGTGCAGAATCCCAATCTCAGGCTCTACTTCTGGGGGACCTGACCTAAGAAAGAGGGAATTCTTTTCAGCTATCGTCAACACTCGTTCCTATTCTCAACACTCACTAACTGGAAGGAGTAGCCTCTGTAACAACTGAAGCAATGCAGATTAAGGATGCTAATTTTTAAAAATGTATCTGTAAAGTTTTCTGGATCTACTCATCTTTCAAGGCATACCAGAAAATCAACATTGGACAATGGCCAATGGGTATATTTATTTATTCAGGCAAGATTTTCAGAGGATGATAAAACAATTAGGTGAAATTTAGTTGAGGAATGGGCTGCTTATTAATTATGAGTAGGGAAAAAGTACTTTTTGGCATCTCTGAGTTAACCAAGTGACTGAACTCAGCATCAGTTACATCAGGGTAAATTGACATCACGTGCCTCTTGAGGTGATGTGCTAGGAAGCACACAATAACACATTAAGTAGCAGTCCTGTCAAAAATGTTTAACCTGAACGCAATCATGAGAAATCATCAAATTCAGCTTGTGAGACTTTCTGCTAGACAATAGGCTCAGAGAATGTCCTTTCACTCAAGAGCTTGCACTTTTCACTTTTCATTGAAAAGTACATACATAGGTAGGAGGATAGATGAACTTAAATATTCACATGTGTTCATTATATGATTCTTACAGCTTTTCATAGACTTGAAATAAAAAAACAAATTTGCAAAGGAAATAAAGTACCTTTCATATAAGCACACAAAAATGTATTCTATATAAAAATCTCACGTGCTTGCAAATTTGGTGTGCATCATTCGATTAAATAGTTAAAACCTATTTTGTCAAATCATATTGTGAAGTGTGCATTACGATTATAGTCAATACTCATTTTATTTCAGCTTATAAGATTTTCCAGCTCCTATTAACAAAAAGTAAAATTATATGCTAGCTGCCAGACTAGTTAGTTTTGCAACATATATACCTTTCTTTTTAATTAAATACATGGGAAATTTAATCATAATGTCTAATGAAATAAATGGAGCTATTTTGGCTTTTTAATGCATTATTTTATTGCATTATCCCCAAAAGCTTTCCACTAGAATATTCCACAATATTCACACGAACGCACATTTACTGAAGTGTGAAGTACACATTACTTGCCTTCAGTAATGGTCATCCCGTTAATAATAATTGATAACTTTAGCCACATATCACACTGGGTAATTGGAAGATAATGAATACTACCATTATCATCTTGTTTTGATAACTCCAATATGATTAGTTATATTCGCTCTGCATCAGTTTGATTTTGACCTGACTGCTTTTAGTAATCTTTCTTACATTATGTGCTACAAAATATATTATTCCAAGCTTTCATATTGTTTCTTAAAATTTTTCCTAACACATTTATTTGATTTGAAAAATGACATCAGACGCTGACAAAAAGTAGTACATAGTCAGGTTTGGCTGATAGGTTTGAACATGAGGCCCAGCTTTGCCAGAGGTGCCCTAGTAAACATTTTTCAGAATGTTTAGTACTGAATGATCTAAATGGAACCTCTGAAGTTTTGATAAAATAGAGGTAAAGCATGAGATAAAACAAAAGCATTTAAACTAAAAATATTGAGTAATATGGCAGAGTATGAAGTGGCACCCATGAACCCTGTTTCCTAGGATTCCTGCCTGTGTGTCATCCTCCCCCCACCCTCCCTTGAGTGGGTGTGGGACCTTGGGATTGCTTCTGACCAAGAGAATACAGCAAAGATGATGGGACTGAGTGATTGTGTTAATGTGATTTTGTTAGATGAGGTTGTAGCACCAGTTTTGTTAGGAGAGACTCTTTTCCTTGTGTTGAAGAAGCAAGTGGCCATGCTGGGAAGACCCGTGTGGCAAGGAGCTGAGGGCGGCCCCTAGCTGGCAGACAGCAAAGAACTAAATGCTGCCAACAACCACGTGAATTTAGAAGTGGATCCTGTCCCCGTTGTGCCTCAGATGAGACTGCTGTCCCAGCTGACACCTTGACTGCAGCCGTGGGAGACCCTGAAGTAGAAGAGCCAGTTAAGCTATGCCTGGACTCCTGACCCGCAGAAATTGGGAGAAAATAAATGTGTGCTGTTTTAAGCCACTGTGTTTGTGGTAACAGTGTTGTGCACTAACAGATACCTAAAACAAATGGCAAAGATATGTTGAAATCCACATTTCAATATTTAAACTTTTGGAAACTATCAGTTTCCTATAAGTACTATAAGTACAAGTCCAGGTGAAAGAATTACAGACATAATGGGCAGCAGTGATTCTCAAACTTGAGCATGCATCAGAAACACCTGGAGGTCTTGCTGGTAAAACACAGACCACTGGTCCCACTCCGGGAGTTTCTGTTTCAGCAGGCCTGGGGTGGGGCCTGAAACTTTGCATTTCTAACAAGTTGCCAGATGATGCTAATGCGGCTTGTCTGAAATCCACACTTTGAAAACCACTGATGTAGACGCATTTGGTAGCTAAGTCTTGGTAAGACTTTTTTGGTATACTCATCAGAAACTGAGAAAATGATTAGAGTCTAGTAACTGGTAACTTTTACTTTTGTAAGTTAAATTGTTGTCAATAGACCTAAGGAGCTGTTAGTTGATAGATCATTTAAAATAATTTCTGATGAAAGATCAGTATGTGATCAGTATGCGAATTTTGGCATATAACTTGGAAAGACTTCCAAGAATGGAATGGCATTTCTATTAAAAAACATATACACACAACTCCTTCCAACTCCTTCCATTGCTAAGTACTTGTTTAAGTGAACAAGGTATATTGGTTGGGGTAGGTTAAACTGCTGTTACAAATGGACTCAAACATGGTTCAAACATCACCCATGTTATTTCTTAATTGGCAGGCGTTCTGCATGTGGTGAATCAGAGACCCTGGCTTCTCCAACTGGAGGAGAGCATGGAGGAAGTACACATGCTTTCTTAATAGCCCTAGCCCAGAAATAGCACACGTTATTGTCCCTCAGTGAGAACAAAGTGACATGACCACTGTAACTATCTGGGTCCAGTCAGGAGAGAAACCATGAAGTAATCTGAATAGGAAGATTGGAATAACAAGAGATTGGCAGTTCAGAAGTAAAGAAATAGCAGATAAAGAACAGATACTACTCACAGAGCTGAGATAGGGTGCCCATGGAAGCGTCCCTCCTTCTCCACCCTCAGGGCTGAGTCACCCTTGTTGGAGAGGTGTATTTGAGGGCCCTCAAAATCACACTCAGGTTCAATGATTTGTGAGAAGGACTCAAAGAACTCAGAAAACCTGTTGTACTCAGGGTTATGGTTTATGAGAGTGAAAGTATATAGATTAAAATCAGCAAGGAAAAAGGCACTAGGGCAGAGTCCAGGGGAGACCAGATACAAGCTTCCACTTGTCCTCTCCCAGTGGAGTCATATGGACAGCATTTAATTCTCCCAGCAACGATGTGTGAAAACATTTATAAAGTACCGCCAATGAGGGAACCTCACCTGAGCCTTGCTGTCCAAGGCTTACTGCCCACATGTGTGACCTTATTTACTCAGTCTCCAGCCCTTCCAGAGGTCAGTTGATACTGTGAGGTCCAAGGCCTCCCCTCACTCTCCACATAAATCACATCGTTAGCATAGACTGCCAGCCTGGCCCAAGGTCCTAGTTAAACGAAGTTACCCTTCTCAAGCAGAATATTCCAAGGACTTAGAGGTTAATTCCCAGGAGCCAGGCAAAGGCCAAGCTTTTTTTGGAATGTGCAGGGTTTGGACAATGTAAAACTGCAGTAGACGTCATGGCTATGGCTCATTGAAAGGCAGAGGAATGTCTGGCTGGTGGAACTTGATGGAAATCCACCCTTTTGGATGCCAGAGAAAGGTGCTCAAGGCACTTTGCTACAAAACTGCCTGGGAGGGTATGATGCCAGGGGAGCTCTTCATTGCTGGGTGCTGCTGGCTACTGTGCACTGAAGGAGCCCTCACAGGCACTGGAGAAGCTATGAGCATGGCAGGGGGCAGAGGCACTCTGCTACCAAATCACCCAAGATAAGTGGTGCCAGAGAAAACTGCTGGAAGCTGACTGCTGTGCGCTGCAGTAGCTGGACACTGGAGAAGCTGTGGTCACATCAGCAGTCTGCACACAGGATCTAGGAAGTAAACCCTCTTCTTTAATGTGACACCAGTGCCCTCTACTGACAAAGCTTCAGTGCCATCTAGCAAGGGAAAGATGTTTAAAGGGCCCAGATCCATGTCACAGAGCAAACAAAAAGGACGAATTTGAGCTGAGAGGCAATAAATTGACAACCGGCACTGCCAACTACAAGGGATGCTGGGGAATGTAGTCCAGCCAGATATCTGGCTGCAATCTTATTACCAAGAGAGAAGAAGAAAAATGACTTTGGTGGACAGCTAGCACTCTGTCACATGATATTTCTTAGCACTTACTTGAAATTGAAAATCAGGAATAGAATTGATGCTAAACCCTATCTCATTCTTGCAATGAACAAATGGAAAAAACAACACTCCCATTCTGATGAGATCATTGAGAGATTTATTTCTGATAAATTTTTACTTTTTCTGTTTCATAATTATACATCAGATTTGGCTATATATTTATGTTGTCTTGATCAATTATGAACTAATAGTTATAATAATCACTCAACACAGAATAATATTTAACTTGTAAAGCCTTATCATCAAAGGAAATTATTTAAAATAATTTGTTTTATACAAGTATGATAAGTAAGATATAAAAGCAGGATAAAGACTTCCAAGCATAAAAATATATTGGGATAAAATTTGGGGGGTGGGAACACATGGAAATATGGATTCAAGAATAAAAAGGAATGACAAAATTCTGTTAAGGAAGAGATTCTGTATTTTGGTGATAGTTAATGGTGATAATTTAGTGATGGTGGTAATTTCATTACTGGTGTATATAGAATCCGTTGTTAAATTGGAATAATTATAGTTTAAAATTTCATAATTTGCAATATATTGGAAATTATATACTTTTCAACTTTTAACAATGTGATGGAAAATATTAAATGTTAACTTAAAATAGTGCTAAAGGGTGCCTTGTTTTTCAAAATTCTTTTAGAGGGTATGTAAGCAAAAAATGTGAAAACTACTGATCTAATTCATCCACCTTGGTACATGGTATGTAACAGGTGCTCAATAAATAACATTTGAATAAAGAAAGACAAGACGGGAATGGTAAATAGATGTGTAAATGTAAATAATGCCCACTGTAGACAGAGGTTGTAAGAACCAGGTAGTCCCCTACTGATACAGGTACAAATTAATACAATCTTCTTGGTAGGTCTTTTGCAGTTCACATAAATAACCTTAAAATGTGCCGACACTTTGCCCAAACAATCTATCTTCTAGGAATTTATCCTGAAAGTCATATATGAATAAAGATGCATATTACTGTATTTACTTGTTCAATAGATATTTTACAATCATCTACTCTGTATTGGAGAGAAAGCAGTAGCAAAATAGATACGGTCCTGCCTTCATGGAATTTATAGTCTATTGGGGAAAACAATCAACTAATCTTTCAAATAACTGAATAATTCAGAATTATGAGACGTGCTATGAAAAAAAGATAGTGAGTGCTGAAAAAGTATACAATGGTAGAAAAGAACATATCTAGGAAGGTCAGGCAATTAAAATTATTCACTTAGGACTTCCCTGGTGGCACAGTGGTTAAGAATCTGCCTGCCAATGAAGGGGACACGGGTTCGAGCCCTGGTCCAGGAAGATCCCACCTGCCACAGAGCAACTAAGCCCGTGCACCATGACTACTGAGCCTGCACTTTAGAGTCCACAAACCACAACTACTGAGCCCACCTGCCACAACTACTGAAGCCCGTGCACCGCAAGGAAGAGTGCGCAGGCTCGCCACAACTAGAGAAAGCCTGCGTGCAGCAAGGAAGACCCAATGCAACCAAAAATAAAAAATAGTAAATTAATTTTAAAAAATTATTCACTTATTTGCTGGATTAGTAGATTGTCTTCACCTGCGGAGACCTCGGAATTGGGATTAAAGTATGTGTGGAGGTTGAGCTGGTTGGAGGTTAGGGATGGACTTGGAGGCAGTGTAACATTTCAGGTCCGGGGAACAGTTTGTCTCAGGGTGGGAGCAACGTACAGTTGAGACACCAGAAGAAGGCTAGGGGCACTGGAACAAATAAGGGAGAGAATTGTGCAGGGTGAAACTGAAGAGATAGGCAAGGACTTGCCTTGTAAGGCCAAGTTAAGGATTTTGGTTTTATCCCAAGAAATGACTATATGTATTTTTTGGAGGAATAACTAATGTAAAATAAAATGCTTACCCAACCCTTGTTACCACTTTCTGATCTTTATCACCATAGTTCATTCTTTTTTTTATTGCTGAGTAGTATTCTGTTCTATGGTTACCACACCTTGTTTATCTGATCTCCTGTTGAGGGACATTTGGGTTGTTTTGGTGGCTAGTGTGAATTAAAGCTTATATAAATGTTCTTGCAGAGGTCTTTTTGTGAACACATGTTTATCTCTCTCATGCATAAATACCTAAAATTGAAATTGCTGGATCATAGAGTATATGTATTTACTTTGATAAGAAATTGCCAGACACTGGAGCACTGCCACACTGTGTCATGCCATGTGGCTTTCGAGGAGCCACTAAAACTTTCTGTACCTAGACCTCCCCATCTGTAGAATGGGGTCAATACCACCTACCTCACAGGGCTGTTGTGAAGACTTAGAAGAACAATGTCAAATGGTTTTAATACTTTGGAGAGGGAGACGGCATAGATGAAACCACTTCTTCATGAGTTACACAAAAATGGACATTTGGTTCACTGTACCAGATACCGGAAATGTGTGTTCAGAAAAGCATTTTAAAAACTCAAAATATTACTTATTTCTAGAAGAAAGAGAAATTGTCAAACAGTTTTCCAGAGTGGTTGTACTGTTTTATAGTCCCACAAGCATTGCATCCTTGCCAACATTTGGTGGTGTTAGTCTTTTTAAATTTTAGGTGTTCCAGTGGGTATCATTAAAGTCTCAAGAAGGGGAATGACTTCGGCTTAAAAAAGAATCACTCTGACTACAATGTGGAGAAGGGGTGGGAGTGGGATAAGAGTGGACGTGGTGAGACCTGTTAGGTGGTGATTGCAACAGCCCAGGTGAGAGATGATGGCGAATTGGTTATGGCACTGATGACGGAGATGGGTCTGAGAAATATTTAGATGGTAAAATTAATAGGAGTTGGCTGCTAATTAGAAGCACTAGGAAAAGCCCAAACTGTTATCTTTTGTTTATTTGATTTTGGGGGACGAAGATCACTTGGTTTGGTTTTGGATATATATTTGTGGTGCCTTAATCTCCAGTAAAGGGGACTGCTTAAATATGTCATATTACATACGTACTTTGGGATAGCATGCAGGCAGGTATTGTAGGAGAATATTTCATGATATGGAAAGATGTTCAAAATATATTGTTAAAAAATAAATTTCAAAACTACGTACAATATATAGTATAACCACATTTTCCATTTGAATAACAGTACAGAGAAAAGACATCTGAAACGAAGTAAAGTGTTAACTGTGATCTCCATGTTGAGTTTTCAGAGTAGTTTTAAATTTGGGCTATGTCTTTTTCTGTTTTTCTACAAAGAACATATGCTAATTGTGTAATACGAAAAAAAGTTATTTAAAAAACACTTAACATTTCAAAAAAAGAAATTTAAGAGCACAAAACAAGAAGAGAATCTCATAGGGATGGGAAAGGTGTTGGTAACAGCATCCTCACCTCTTCTTTATCCTCAAATGGCTCACCCTATACCTTCTGGGCGGGATACCTGGCCGGGATTCCTAAGCCTCTCTCAGATTTTGAGAATCTGAGAATGGAAGGGCTTAGTGAGAGAGACTGGCTGAACTCAAACCCAGGATTTTGGAATCCATGGAGCTTTCTCTGATCCCTGTCCCCAGCTGAGAGTAAACGCAAACCTCCTTTGGATTCCAGTAGTATCAATCAGTTCTATCTATTATCTCTCTCACTCCATGGAAATGGCTTGTGCAAGTTACCCGTGACCTCCACTGTTGCCAACTCAGTGCCCATCCTCACCCTACTTGACACATCAGAAGCACCTGTTGATCTGTCTCCTGGAAATATCCTCCTGGTTACCCCTACTTCACCAGACACTCTTTTGCAGTCTCCTCTGTTCTTCTTCTCCCCAACCTCTTAATCTTGGAGCGTCTCAGGGCTTTCTTTTTTCTCCCTAGACCTATTCCCTTAGTGATCTCATCCAGTCTCAGCTTTAAATACTCTCTTACATACTGATGACTCCTAATTTCTCTCTCCAGCCTGGATCTCTCCCCTAAACTCCAGACTTGTATATCCAAGTCGACATTACCATTTGGATTTCTAACAGGCATCTCAAAGTTATTTTGTCTAAAACACAGTGCCTCTTCTTCCCCTACTCCCACCCTCCATTTGTCTTCCTCAGGCTTTTCTATCTCAGTAAATGGCAACCTCGCTTCCCTGTACTCAGGCCAAAAACCTTGGCGTCGGAACTGACTCCTTTCTTCCTCTCACTCTACAATCCAAAACCTATTGGCTCTACCTAAAAATATATCCAGAATATGACCTCCTCATGCCCTGGTCCAGACCACCATCTCGCCCCACCTGGATTACTGCAATAGCCTACTCCTTGGTCTTGCTTCCTTCCTTACTCCCCTGCAATTGATTTCAACTCAGCAGCCAGTGATCCTTTAAAATATAAATCAGATTATGTCACTTCTCTGCTCAAGACCTCTAACAGCTAAACACTGACAGAGTAAATGCCAGAGTCCTTAAAAAACCTACAGGGCCCTAGATGATACGTCCCCAGTTACTTTTCTGACTTTCTCTCTTACTGTGCCCTGTCTCACTCCCTCTGACCCATTGTCACAGGCCTTGCTATTCCATAAATAGTCCAAGCATGTTCAAAGTCTCACGGCCTTGCTCTTCCCTCTGGCTACATGTTTTTCCTTCAGATAACCATCTGGCTACTTCTGTATTTATTGTCAAGTCTTTGCTCAACTGTGAGGTCTTCCCTGACCTTCCTATTTAAAATTGCAACCCCCATCCCCATCACTCAGCACATCCCTTCCCTGCTTAATTTTTCTCCATGGTACTTAACATCATCTAATGAATACTATCATTTATTTGTTTCATTTGTTTTTTTGCTCCCTTCCCCAGATGTAAGATCCTCAGCAAAGATTTATATCTATTTTTTCCCCTCCACTGATCCTAGAGCAGTACCTGGCATAGAACAGGCACTATTCATTGGGTGAGTAATACTCAGTATGCTATAACTTGTATTCTAGTTTCATGCAGACAAATGTTCCTCCCACTAGCCTGTGAGCTAAGGGGAGGGTGGGTTTCACTGCGAGGTCCCTCTCCCCACCCCCTGCGGAAACGTCTATCATGGTGTCTCACAAACAACAGATGTTTGATATATGTTTGTTAATGGAATGATGGAAGCAAAGAATCACCCACCTTAAGTATGGAGACAAAGGAGCCAGGTCACACAGGAGAGCCCTGCTAGTGTTAAAGGTGGGCGTAGCGAACACCATGATGTCTACTCCAGGTCTCCTGCCAGCAGTGCCCCGCACACTGATACCTGCTCTTCTTTTCTTCCTGGTAGGAAGTACATTGGAGTGTTAGCCTCCCTGGGGTTGATCCTCAACCAGTAGGGGAATTAATTGGTAGATAAATGCCCCAGCCTCCTTGGCCTCTGGTCAATGTGGTCAGATTAAGACAATGCCAGTAGTGTTGAAGTAGGAGCTGGAGAGTAGAGCATTTAAACATTTACAGGTCAAGAACGGGGATTTATTTGAAAATGCCATCCTGAACCTCTATTTTCAGTATCCAGCAGTGTCTGGCATCTAGTAGGTGCTCTGTGGATGCTTAGGGAATCAACAAACATGCCTTTAATGGTGGGACTGAGCAATCTTCAGAGCTTGCTCAAAGGTGAGAATGATGTTAACTGTTAAATCTGCCTACACACTCACACACACACACACGCGCGCGCACGCGCGCGCACACACACACACACACACACCCTTTGAATTTCCAAGGAACTCCTTTCTCCTTTACTTCCTAAGAGATTTGGGAAGTAACAATTCATCAGTGCCCTCACTGATGTAGGAGGTTAGGCCAGGATGGCCCTCTGAGATCATCTAGTCAAATCCAATCAATCCCTGAACTGGGGCCAGAACCCCAATGTTCCACCTCCCAGTGTCCAGTCCTCTTTCCACAGTAGCCACTGAGAACATTCCAAAAAAGTAATTTTGGAGGCTAACAGCCGTGAATATGTTCAGATTCAATTTCAGCAAAGTGTTACCATTTAAGAAAGTCTGCCAAAAAGATAATGCAGATGAAAATGTACTGTGTAAACTGTGAAGTGCTATCCAAACGTTAGCTATCTGAGGTCCACTGCCAAGGTCAACAAGGCCTGGGTGTAGAGCCAGCTCTTAAATTGGAGGAGCTAAGTAAAGGCTGGTCATTCAAGGGGCCCCTTCCGAATGGGACACTGGTGTCTTTGCTGGGATCAGAAGGACACAGTGGCTTGTCTGTGTGCCTCTTTCACCCCCATCCCGCTAAGTACAATACACTTGTGCTGAATAAGATCAATGCTTACATTGTATATGCGATAAAACTGATGATTTTCCAGCTTCTTTTCCTTTTGCTTGTGTTTTAGAAGCCACACACTAAGCCCCAGCCACCTGTACCACCGGGCAACGGACTGTCTCTCCAAGGTTTCCAACTGTCTGGGTACGTGAGTGTTTTTCTCCCACATTAGTTTACATTTGTCCCAGCTGCACTACAATTTAGATTCTGCACATACTCTGGCTCTCAAAACCGCATTCTTTTGCCCTCACACTACTTCTTTGTCATCTAACAACTGAAAAAGCATTGTTTCCTTGACTTGGCTCGAGAAAGGGGACCTCGATGAAGAGTAAACTTCACATTTTCTGGGCTTTCTTATCCTAGTGCCCAACAGGAGAAGGGAGGCCCAGTGTTTGGTGACCTCCTGCATTAGGTTAACGATCTGGATACGGGCCCAGGGGGATAATGAGCCCATGAATAATAGGGAGCTGATTGTCCAAGTCTTATCATGGTGAAGCTGAGTGGCAGAGCTTGCTTTGTCCTGGCTCCCTTGCCTTCTCCCCAAGCATCTCTTAATCTGTCGAAGCCAATGGGTTTATGTGGCAGACATTCATTCCTCACAAGCTTCGATTCAAGCGGCTGTGCACCAATTCAGGCTCAGATGTTTCTACACTTAGGGCTTGTAAAACAGTGAAAGAAATATAGCAGATAAATTCACAGAAAGCCTTCTGTTATAGGCTTGAAAAAAAGATCTACTCATTTCTCTACTGTAACAGGAGTCTTGAAAAGCCCAAATTAAGGTGCAGAAAAAGGGTGAAATGAGAACACTAAAAGGCCTAATACTGCAGAGAGCCCCGCAAACTTTTCCCGAGTGATATATATATTCCCGAAATCATGAGTTAAATTCATTTCACCTGCATTCTCTAATCAACGTTGTTTTAAGACCTGCCATGTCCTCCAAGGAGCACGTGGCCTAAACAATGTTTGCCTGAGATATTCTCGGGAACTTGGAGTCAGCTGTGTGTATCTAGTTGGAGCTGGGCTGGTTAAGACTGGACAGGAGCACGGACCCTCCAACTGGGCATGCGCGGTGTCCGCTGGGTGACCTTTCGACACAGAGGGCTGAAAACTCCACCCTCAGGATGTGCAGAGGCCTATAGTATACTATTGCAGAACCTCGATTCCCGCACCTTTTTCCAACCACCTTTCCCCGTGCTCCCCACGCCTCAGCCGGCCCTGACGCTTGATTCCTAAACCTATAAATACCCCCGCCCCTTGCCTTGTAGGAGGCAGTTTTCAGACTTGATTTCTTGTTTCCTCTCTTCGCTGCTTTCCCATTAAGCCCTCTTTCTGCTGCAAACCTCGGTGTCTCAGCATTTTGGCTTGCTGAGCGATAGAATGAACCTGGTTCGGTAACATGGTTCAAACTCGGAAGAAAGGTTTTTACTGCTCTATGGCTGGAATAAACAAACAGCCATATGCCTTCCTAAGTTGTTGTTTTTGAGGGAACTATTAGTAAAATTTCTACTCCTTAAGGTCAAACCTTTTGTGGGGGGAAACTAGGGAATGGGTGGTCTTAACTTCTGTCTGGTTTTCCAGGAATCCATCTAAGGGGCTGAGCTGGATGTATCTTGGAACTCAAAGTCCTAGCCTAGTTAGTGATCTTTTCATGCAACCCAGGGCCCAAGCATGAGCTATGCTTTAAAAAAAAAAAGTAGACTAAGGCCTCCCCTGGTGGGGCAGTGGTTGAGAGTCTGCCTGCCGATGCAGGGGACACAGGTTCGTGCCCTGGTCCGGGAAGATACCACTTGCCTCGGAGCGGCTGGGCCCGTGAGCCGTGGCCGCTGAGCCTGCGCGTCCGGAGCCTGTGCTCCGCAACGGGAGAGGCCACAACAGTGAGAGGCCCGCGTACCCCCCAAAAAAAAAAGTTGACTGAAAGTTGGCAAGTAGGTGGGTTCAAGGAGAGGGGGTGGTGTCTGCTCACCATTGGCTGCGAAACCCGCTCTGCTTTCTACTCTCCTACTCTCTTGGGTCAAATGTTTGGTCAGAGCTTAAGAGATGAGGCGATGGGGCAGTTGTACACAAACTATCAACTTCCACAGTCCTAAGGCTAAACAGCTGAGAGGGGGAAAGAAAGATGCCAGGTGGCTTCTGCTTGCTTCAAGATTAGACCACTGAGGGCAAGAAAGAGACGGGTTTCAGGCACTTGGTAAACTGAAAGCAAACTTCTTTATTGTACACAGTACAGAGTATAACGCAGCTTGGCAGGATGCAAACGGCCCTGCGCAGGGGAAAGTATTTCAAATCAACTGGCAGGTTAAAGCCTTTCTGCACTGTAGACTTTCCACACTCTGGAAAGAAGCAAAAACAAGAACAAAGAAACAAAACCATCAGGGAGGTGCATGAATCCGATGGGAAAGCGACGGTGATGCTGCCATCCTGTGTCCCGAGACAGCACAGGCCACGTGGCTACAGCAAGGGAGAGGAGCTCAGGCTACAGAGGATTCTTTTCAGTACTTGCTAAGACAGCATAAATCCATCAAAAAAAACCCCAACAAAACCCAAACCCGGATAAGTAAAGAAAGGAAAAAACAAATCCTATACAGCATTTACAACAAATTAACCTCTAGCCAGCTGGGGGTAAAATATGCATCTATGTATAGACTATGTGTAGGTTAGAAGGCTATAAATACCGGTTTGGAAAGTCCTTTGATTAGAATACAATGCTAATTAAGGCCCAAGCTACAGGCTCAATACCTTTGTGGGCTAATTAGCTTCCAAGAGAGGAAAATCTTGTCTTTCCATAGCTATAAAATGCACCCCTTATCTCTGTGACCCTCTTCACAAATGTGCTCCTGGTCACCAGGGGGACTGTTTGAGACTACAGAGCGGGTCCATCAATAGAAAAACAACTCAAAGCACTGTCCTTCGCATATGAAGAGTAGCATAGTCATTCTTTGTGTGCTAGGTGTCAGGGGAAGCACAGAATCCTATCAGCAGGCAGCAAGGTGCTACCACTTTCTAATTCTTTTTCCACTACTTTGAGCTTAACTTTCATATAGCTTTAGCTGGGTTATTTAAAACTTTCCCAATATAATACAGCAATCGGAGAAAACCTTTTTTAAAGTGGCAGGAAACTAAGATGCTAGTACTGCTTTACCTGTCAGTGTCGCACAGAAGTCTCAAACCCTATTGAATCATATGCAGGGTTTAAAGTCCAAAAATTAAAGAAAAAGGAAAACAAAACAAACTGAAATGGAAATTGTCATCAGTCATGCCCAGGGAAGAATCCCTACCTAGGGTTTTCACCAGGTGACCAGGTTTCAAATGGACATGACATGTATTATGTACATATGCTTTCCAGAGAGGGCATGTGAGGGAACATGGGGGACTATACACACAGAATCTAAACGGTGTGTCCAGGCTGCCCTGCACACCTCAAAAATGTACAACTCAGGTGCAAATGTTCCATCAGGCTGTCTGGTGCAGAAAGCACAAAGCAGGCAATAAAAGAGGGCTTGTACTCGGCTAAGGGGACGCCCCCCAGCAAAGCCCCTTTCAAGCTGCAGCGTCTTCATAAGTTGGCACTGCCCTGTTTAAAGGGCGCAGTGCAGTTACCAAAAGGTTTGTTTTTTTTTTTTGCTTTAAATACCAAAACTACAAAAATCAGTTTATAAACTGTTTTTCCAAAACAACCACCAAAACAAAACAATCCCCCGAATCAAAGCAAAACAAAATACTGTCAAAAGTGTTAATCACCCTTCTCCTAAAATTAAAGCCATCCACACACACAGCCATGTGACTGGGAAGAGAAAGGGGGCCTGCTCTACTTGGTGACCACATGGCCAGAAGGTTCCCAAGGGTAGCAATGGTTTATTATTTGAGAACCATGGAGTGGGTAACAGCTGTTCATCCTTTTTCCCCTTCTTTCCAGACCAAGAGGAAACATTTCAGATTAAGCTGGAAGAGCTCTCTGAGTTTTAAGATATATTTGTAACCCTTCATGGTTTGAGCCTCCCCAACTTTGCCTACCTCCTCTTCTATGGGTTTGTGACATCTTTTTGAATAAATTGTGCAAATCAGAGCCCTTCTACGTAAAGGCATTTAGTAGTCCATGATCAATGCAGATTGTCACACACTCTGTCCTGGTTTGTGGGTACTAACCTGAACAAGGTATTGCTTTGCATATATTGTCCATGGGAAGGAGGCTCCATTTCAATTGCTTTCCCAGAAACCTTGTCAGGTTCAGAGCTGAGGCACCAGCCTTTTGGTGGTTTTCTGCCCCTCCCTGTTCCCACTCCCCCGCCAAGGTATCTGTCTTTAAGGGTGCCGATCCAGAGACAGCTTGGGTTCTCCAGATAATACTCAAAGGGCAAGCTTTGGGAACAGCCAGAAACACAAACAAAACCACTGCCCTCGTTTGCCTGAATGGGAACTGCTAGCTCTAGGGTTTGGCCGCTCAGCCGCTCAGAAACTTAGTAAGCAAAGCCTTCGGCATAGGGGAGGCTGCTGCAGCGGTCCACATCCAGGAGGTAAGCAGGGTTGTCTTCAAAGTGGGTCAGTGGCAGGGTGTCCTCCTCGCTGAGGTGGCACTCAGACTCCGCTTTCAGGAACGGACGTTGGTTGTCGGGGAAGGCCATGGAGAAAAGGGCATCGGGGTCGCAGACAAACTTGTAGACGTATCGTTCCCCAGCCACCTGAAGAGAGAAAACACACCTTCTGAGGCCCAGCTGGAACAGGGCATGGGCCGGGGCCAGGGCACCAAGGGAAGAATGAGATATTTGTAAGTCACCAAGCTCTCAGGGAGCCAGGGACCAAGAGGCTCATTGGTAGCTGATTATCCAAATCATTCAGATTTATTTTGATAAACTGTGGGAACCTGTTACCTGCCAAGTGTTTTGTTGACACCACAGCTTAGCAGTTGAAAAGAATATCTGAATTTCAAACTCATATTAGGTTCTTTTAAAAGAAAATCCTCACTGTGTTATACTCACAGCCTAGAAACAATGGTTATGCTGAGGTTGGTGCCTGATATTACAAGAAGATATAAGGATTGAAAGACGCAGGAGTCAGACCATGTGTTCAGTTCCCTCCAAAGTTTACGGTCTTCCCAGGACAGCTTTGCTCTGAAGGGCTAGGAATTCAGAGAGCTGTGTGGGAATTTTAAGTTTGTTCCAAAACCAAACAGAACTGTGTTTTGGCTTACCTGCAGTTTTACATTACTCATTCCATGGTTCTGCTACACTGAAGGAACTGATGACTACCTTTATACGAATTTTATGCATTATAATATTACAAGAACCAAATGGTCTTGATTAAGGGTGGCAGATGTATACAATCAATCATCCCTATTTGGGTTGTTAAATCTCTCCTTCCCCGGCCCAAGAGTCAGCTCATGTATGTGGAAGAGGGAAGTAGGAGGACATAGTGGCAATGATACCGGCTCATAAGCCAGGAGTGGATGGCTCCCAGCCTTGGCTCAGTCGCTAACAAGTCTCAACCTCTCAACCTCAATCTTCCCTTTCAAAAACCGAGGGTATGGGACTACTGCTTTTCTAAGTCCCTCCCCAGACGGGCATGCTACCACTTCTCTTTTATTTAGTTCTCATTTACTCACGGGTCATGTAATAAATATAACAATGATCTCTTACACTGGACAGCACATTACTATTTCTAGAATGTTTTCACATATATTACCCTTTGAGATTAGATTAGGGACTATTATCTACATTTTTACTGGAAACAGGCTTTGGAAGGTTGACTTTCCTTAAAGCATAAATGCAGTGCTGGATCTGAGCCCCCCAAGTCTCATTCCTGTGCCTTCCTGTACTTTTTGCCTGTTTTATTCTCAGAAAATTCTCTCCTACTTCCTTAGAAAACCTAGGAACAAGTTCATAGGGACAACTCGTTGCCCTTAGTTCAAGTTAACTGTGTCTTGATTACATTCCCTCAGACTGGATCTGGAGTTGGGAACAGCAAAGGAGTAATGGCTCTCCTTCCTGAGTTTAGGATTCTACCCGATAATGTTAAAACTAAAAGGGGAGAGAGTGTGTGTGAAGTTTGAGGGGGAAAAGGCAGTGACTGATAATGGGTTCAGAGTTTCTTTTTAAGGTGATAAAATGTTCTAAAACTGATGGTGGTGACGGCTGCACTACTCTGTGCACATATTAAAACCCCACTGAATTTAACCCTTTTAAAAAAGGGGGGAAGTTGGGTGGGGTGACCACCCATCCTAGAGTATCTATTCACTCTGTGACAAGCACTGAAGTCAAACCCTCATTCCTGCCCCAAAGGAGCTGATACTCCTGTAGCAGATACTGACAAGCCGGGGAGTAACTTACAATACAGACAGTAGGGGAAGTGATGGAGATGAGCCCAGGTGCTCTCAGAAGCAGAAGAGGGACCATGTAACTCAGCCTGAGAACTTCAGATTCTTGGAGTAAAGAGGTGATTTACTGAGAAAACAAGTAGGGGCTGGCCAGGCAATGAAGGCGTTAGGAGTGTTCTTAAGTAGGATGGTAGTTTAATAGGTATTTTTTCATTTTATAGTATGCTTGATAACTTACATGAATGTGATATGTATTGTTCGGTAAACAAATATATTAAGAGAAAGATGGCTATGCTAGTGAAAGCAGCCAAGTACAAGTGAGGAAATGAGGGTTTAATGGTGCCTTGAGCCTGTATGAAGCATTAAAAAGTCTGGATCTTATCCAGAAGACCATCCATGAAAAGCTGTTTTAATAATTTTTAAGGACATGAGAGGAATATGGGGTCATATTACCACCTGCCTCTGAGAAAGATAAGCCTGGCTTCAGCGTAGACAAGTTCTCAGCAGCAATGACCACATACTTCTGAGTGCATCTTGGCATCTATCATGTAGACTGCTTAAATGTGTAAATGCTAGAATCTGGGCAACAGTACAGTATAAAATCTGATGGCTAAGAAAAACCAATCAAAGATTTTCCATTCTCATCTTCTGCCTATCCACATCGTGGCTCTTCACCACCTATCGCAATAAGGATTTTGTATTGGCTTCCTCAAAATTACACTGCATCCTTTTTTCTGCTACCTGCTACCAGGTGATTCTGCCATTTTGCAAACCTTGGGTTTTTAACTTGAGTTCCAGTTTCTAAGGTTCTAAAAGAGAAATAAGATTTTGTTTTACTGCCCTAACACTTTTGGGAGTATTAAACCAACATATTTGGAGGTCTCGGTGTTTCAACTAAAGACTTCGCCTAAGCTCTCATGGGAGGGGAGACCTTCAAGTCGATTCCCTCACTTGCTCCTTTATGGATATAATAGTTGGCCTAAATGTCTGGATGTTTTTGTAAGTAGAGCCAGTTTAAAGCAGAGGAGCCTAATTTTCCTACAGTGTCTTCCATACAGAACCTTTGGCTTTCACGTACCCAACAGCATTAAAGGTGCTCCTTATTATCTCATTTAACTTAAGTTTTTCCAAGATGTTTTTCCTATCACAGAATTACTCACGAGGCTAACGTGTCCTCCCAGTCATCACATACAGTTTTATTTCAGAAGCCCTTGACATTTTCTTTGAGAAAATGGTCAGAGTGGTCTAAGCGTCTCTAGTAATCGCTCACCTTCTGCATGATGCCCTTTTCATAGTAATAGCGTAGAGATCGGCTGAGCTTGTCGTAGTTCATGGCTGGCCGGTTCTTCTGAATGCCCCAACGCCGAGCGACCTGAAGAGACAGGAAAGCAATGGAAACTCATTCCCTGGGCTTAGTGGTTTTCTCCCAATCCCAGGAGAGCCAGTTCTAGAATCTGACTGCTTTGGTCAGTGACCCATTTCTCTGACCTGGAAGGAAAAGCACTGAATTCCCTCAAGACCAAACATTTAGCAAAGGTGATGATTCAGTCAAATGCTAAGAGGTGAGACCTAGAGGTGGAAAAATCCTAGCACTTTAAGATTGCACAGGGCTCGGCTAGCGTCCCAGAGGAAGCAGGCTCTCTACTGTTTCTCCACATATGAATTATCGACCAATACCCATAGACCATTAGCATGTTGCCATTAAGTGCTATGGTTTCTGTAGCAGTCAATAAGGAATAATTAGAATGGTCATTCCTGAAACATTAGAAACACACTGGTGAGTTGCTAATGGGCCAGCAGAGCAAAAGTTCAATTCTAATAAGATTGGAGAGGGGCTGGTAGATGTTTACTTATAGCAGCTCATGGAGTAAAGGGGAATCGGATCATTTCAGCCTGCTGCCATCCAATCCCCTGCTCCCAGCAGACTTGCAGAATGGACATTAAAACATGTAGCACCATTATCCACTTAATGAAAAATTAACAGGGCTTCCCAAACAGTTCTGAAGTGCATTATATCCAACTTGGTCCACCTCTGAGGTGCAGTGATGGGGGGGTGTAATTGGAGGTTTGGGCAAAGAGACCTTATAGCAAGAAAACTTCCTAGTGGAGTTCAGCAGGACAGCCAAGCAATTTCTGTTCTCAAGTATCTCAACATCCCAAATCCTACTTATCAGGATGACTGTCGAGGTAAGAGAAGAATAACCTTGGAAACATGAGGTCTTTAAATGTATGCAAACCAGGGATCATGTTTTGAACATTTTGGGTCAGTTTTAGAAACTTAAAAAACCAAAATAACTACATTCCTTTTTATTAAAAAAAAAAAGATGACAAACATGGAATGAGAAGTAGGGAGCCTGCAAGTGGAAAAGGTGGATCATAAAACCACATTTCACTTGAAGTATTCTTTAAAAGTATTTGGGGCAGAATGAAAACAACATCTTCTGAATTCAGGATTCTAAGATGACCTTTAATAAATACCAAAAATAATCTGGTAAGTAGGGAAGAATGCATCTGTCCTAATTATATTACAGTAATTCAATAGCCACGATTCCACTCTGCCTTGCAAGACACTGTGTGAAAGTTAAATTTCCATTCGTTTGCTTTGCGCCCCACGGCACACACGATTATCCCTGGCTCTCCCCCTTTCTCCACATTGCACCCGTTCAACTCTTTGAAATGGCCCAAAAGACAAAATGAACCAAAAATACATCCCCTGGTTAAAGAAGACAAACATTTTATTTTACTATTATTATTTTTGGCTGCACCAAGCAGCATGCAGGATCTTAGTTCCCCGACCAGGGATCAAATGGTGTCCCCTGCAGTGGAAGCGTGGAGTCTTAACTACTGGACCGCCAGGGAAGTCCCGAGAAGATAAAACCAATTTTTAATCAATTTCTATTTTTAACCAGTTTTTAACCAATTTCAATTTTTAACCAACTTCTTTTTTGAACCAATTTCTATTTTTAAACCAACAGAAATAGGGGTAAGAAACAACCTGTTAAGTCAATACGTGTCCTTTTACCTGTTCAGAAGAAATGACACCATGAAACTGTACTTGAACTGCTGTCAGACACAAGTGATGCAGGGACCCTTAAAAGAAGCCCAGCCTCATCATTTTACTATAGTCAGTGGTGGAAAACAATTCGTGAATATTTTTCAACTTCAGCCGTGACCTCTCTTTGCTGTCGCGTGCATATGCAGTAGCTTGCTGGAGAGAGGTTTTATATATGCACAGACTTCAAAGCAGCTCTGGTAGCCATAGTTACTGACTCATCCTCTTGGGCCAGGGCCCTCTGATTCAGTAGCCCTCACCAGGGCTGCTCCTTCTGCAGTAATCATGATGCAGCACAACTGCAGAGCAGCTGGGAATTAGGGCTGTCCCATTTCTGGGGGGAGGGGAGCAGGCAATAGCTTGCTACCAGCTCCTCCTTTCTTTCGTCTTTCACATTCGTTACTTTGATAGCATGCATCTTGAGGACGGAGGCCGAAGGAGTTTTAAAAACAAACAAACAAGAAAACCTCATGTCTCTTCCTCCCTTTTTAAGAGAGAGCAGCCGCAGCGCAGGGAGCGGCTCTTTCTAGCAGCCCGTCCTTTTAAACCTCCCCACGGCATCAGTTATCCGCCACATGTTCAACAAACAACCCTACCCCCCAAAATATTCATTAATGCAGATTCACAGTTAAAATGGCTCCAGATTAAAGCCGAGTCAGTCATAATTGAGAGGGTGCTAAGCTGGATGACAATCAAAAGACATTTGATTAGGAGGCCTGCCAAAAGCAGTTCCAAAACCACAATTTCCATGCACAGTGTAATGGATATTATGGATAATTACCCAGAGTGCACTACTCAGCCACACAGCTGCCTACAATTACGGCCCAAACAGCTTCCTCCTCCGCTTCACCCTTCCAGCTTCCCCCATGACAACTTCTTACAGCTTTTCCGAGGAGTTGGTATCTTCCTGACAGTAACAAGAGTAGGGCCCTCCGAGTTATACAAGGATTAGAGAGCGAAAAAATTCAAATGCTGCATGTCCCGAGGCCAGAGTGCACACGTGGAACAGAGCTGATCCTGGGTTAAGAGAATGGAATATTCGGAGTTCATGGAATGCTCGGGGATTTCAAGGTGCGGCGGAAAGAAGTACTTCCTGAAGAAACAAAGCTGTGCAACCAGCTGAGGGAGGCTCCAGGCCACCACAGGCCTCCCCTGCGACTTGGCTGCTTGGCATTTCTGTGAGCTTTCTGGCTTAGTATTAGCTTCGTTATTAAGAAAGCCGGGGCCCTTGGCCATCTGTTCATCATTTTCTTTACCACTGGTAGGAGAGCAGCAGATTCAATAACAGCTTTACAAAGGGTCATAACCAGGTTTACCTGCAGCTCTACAGCCTGTGCTTAGGCCAGAGGCAGTGGCAATAAAGTAATAAAAGCTCCTGTCTGCAATGAGATAAATCAATAAGGGCTGCCCACATGACAGACTGACTTTCGAAAAGCCTTAGTGAGTCTGGGCGACATGCTTTCCTCAAGCCTCACATAAACCAGGCCACGTTATGAGGAAAAGAATGCAGGGCGGATGCTCTCCAGTGTGGCTGGAAGCCACAAATACAGCTCCACTTCTAAACATGACTTAGCCAAAAAGACACCCTTAGGAAAACACGGCAGTACCAAACTCTGGCTTTGAAGGTAGACTGACTCTTAACAGAAACCGTTTCCAATATGAGGTGTTGACATATTTCTATTTTTTTGTGAATGATGCAAGATCGGGAACACCATACATATATCTTCTCTAACTGCCTTTAATGAAGCCTGCCTTCCTCTCCTCTCAGTCAGGATTCTCCTTAAGTCTCCAATCCACACATTCTCCTTTGCTCATCTTAACTTTCAGGCTCCTTTCTTCTTCCAAATCTCCTGCTGTTAACCCCCATACCCACCTGTCCCCCTGGTGTGCTAAAGTGAGCCCTGGAATTGACGGAACAACATCTACAACTGCAGTCCCTGTTCAAACTCCTTCCGAGAGCATTGGTCCCATTCCAATCACACCCAACCCAAAGATACATTTTGCTCTGCTGGTTTAATATGTAACACCTAAGTATATGCTACCAAAAGAAGCATCTGTCGTATTTTCAGGGAAGTTATTTCTTTTCTATTTATAATCTCTCTAGATTCTAAATCAAATAGAAATCAAATCAACCCCTTTGGGAATTCCCTGGCGGTCCAGGGGTTAGGATTCCGAGCTCTCACTGCTGAGGGAACTACGATCCCATAAGCCGTGTGGCGTGGCCATAAAACCAAAACAAACAAACATAAAACAACCCCTTTTGAAATATGCCAAACTCAGAGCCTGATTTAATTTACTTTGCAATATTCAGGAAAGGAGGAGTTCCATGATGTTCTCCCCTTTTGAAGAAATGGCATTGGTTCTGTCCATTGGCCTTTCTGTCAAGAGTCTGGGCAAACAGACAGTAACAATGTTTCTTCTTTCTATTAACAAAATAATGAAGGTTTGTGTCCTCTCTCAACCACTGTGATACTACATTTAAAAAAAAAAAATCTAACTTCCTAAGATTGACCCATCTCTGATAATTTTATTTCTCTAGGTTAGAGCCATTTGAAATACACAGTGGGGTAGTTGCAACCTATAATATATTACCAAAATGTCTTAAAATCTGTTCATGTAACCTCTGGTATAGGCTATGACATATGAAGGTTGACACCAAAACAAGTTGGTATCACTGAAAGAACACTTGGAAAAGACTTTCCAACAGAGAGAGCAGACCCTATTAGAATGTAAGTCTTCATGGCCTCCCTCCCCAGAGTTTGCAGAAGTGTTACTAATACATTTTATATATTCTGCAGTGGAGGACTCTGCCTTGTCTGTGATTTGTAAGTTGTCCTATTAATAGAAAAGGCACTGCCAAGCCCATTGGCCAGGCTAGAATCTGAACGAGAAGGAAGAGCATATTTAACACCGTAAAAAGGCTCAATGGAGAACAGGAACAAACATCAACAAATCAAATCACCTGATCCCAGCTTCCAGCGCTTACCTCCTCCGGTTCTATCAGCTTGAACTCCATGCCTCGGCCTGTCCAGGCAATGAAGTGGGCATTGGCTGGGTCGTCAAGAAGGGTAACCAGGAACTGCCACAGCTGAAGGGAACCTCGCCTCTGGTAAGGAGGCCCCTCCCGATACATGGTGGGCTCTTGTTTGACTTTGCCTGTTTGAGACAAAGACACATATGTGGTACTTTAGTCTCAAGTTTCTCAGCTGATTTGGGCAAACACTAATTTAGCATCAAGACTGATGAACATACTCTGACATCTTGAACCTTCCAGCTTCCCAACAAACTGGATGTGGCTACTTACCTTCCAGTCTCTCAGGAACAACACAGGTGTCGTCAAAGTACAACCGGGGATCCTTCTCATATGAAAAACCTGAAGAAGAATTTAGAAAGAACATGTTGCTTAACAAATAGTGTTCTCTGAAAACTCTGGATTTAAGGACTAAAATAGGATTCTACCATTTCAGGTCCTCAGCCTGATGAACTGCTCTATCTATGCCAGACTGAATTTTGGAGGGAACTTCAACTTCACCAGGACTTAGGCGTTCTGTTCTGATGCAATCACCTGCGCTTCAGTCAGAGGAGCATCAGTTCCTGCTATCAGAGCTGAGACTGCAGGGAGGCACTGAGTCACCTGTACGTTCCTTTGCATCTTGCTTACAAGGTCTGCATGGATCAGTGTGTCCGTGACTAAGCCTTTGTATCTGAAAAGACATCTCATCTATTTCAGTTGGCCTTACCGGGTGGATTTGGTTGATCTATACGTGGTCTAGCCGTTTTCCTTTTAGCAAATATTAATTTCAACCTTTCTTACTGCTTGTCTAGGCTGCCCACACACCTCACTCAGTCATGAGAAAGCTTGGAGGGTAGAGAACAATGCCAAATGAGTAAAGGCTTGGGCCTGTGGAGGACTGTGACAAGCAATAATTTCAAAAAGTTGGAGGTATTATCACCTCCAGACACTGTGGAAGGAATCTGAAGAGACTTTCTGTCAATAAAACTTATTCACTGTATAGACAAGAAAACAAAGGGGAACTGACTGGTCCAACAACACATGTAAGTGGAAATGAAAGGAAGGCAGGGCAAAAAGTGGAAGGTGTCAAGAAGAAGGATGGCCTGGCATCCTAAACCCACCAACCCTTCATATGCATTCAACGCTGACCACCAGGTCGCCAGGCACCCTGACAAGGCCAGCGGCTCAAGCCAAAGCCAGTTAGTAGACAGGCGTGATGGGACCACACCCTTGGCTGCGGTCCAGCCTGTTCCAGGGGGCGAGTGCTCCAGCGTACTCTCCTCTACCCGCACACTTCTCAAGAGGAAGCAGCAGGAGCTCCTGTCTGCTCAGTGGTACTCCCTGTGCTTGGTTCTCTGATCAGTTCGTCTGGTGTGCGGTCCAGGCGTATGAGTATCAGGTACGTGGTAGGGGGAGGGCAGAGGAGGTTGCTCTGCAGTGAAGGGCTAGCATTAGATTTTGAGAGGGATTTGCTCTGACTTAAAATCCCTGGGTAAAGGTGCCAAGAAAGAATCTGTTCTTTTTCTTCACAATCAGCCCGGGTGAAGTTCTCCTTGGCAGGATCAGCACAATTTTAAAGAGGCCTGGGGTTGGGAAAACACTGCCCAACCTGGAGGAAACAGACTGTTTTAAGGTTCTGTATTATTCATTTTTGTTTCCTCAGCCCCAAGCATTATTTCTCTGCTTAACTATAAAGGAAGTATATTTTATTTAGTATTTAATCCAATAAATATTTATGCCAGGCACCGTGCTAGAAGGGGGTAGATAGAAGAATACAGACTCCGTGCTTGCTCTCGTGGAGCTTGCGTCCCAACTGGTGGGGACAGACAACAAAGTAGGGAAAAAAGAGACATGGTGTACTGTGGAAAGTGTGGGCCCTGGAGCCAGACTGATAGACCTAGGTTAACTGTGTGACCTTGAACAAGTTAATTAATTGCTCTCAAGTTAATTTCCTCATCTGAAGACTGGGGAAGATAATAATTCCCACCTTATAGGCTTGTGAGAATTTAATGAGTTGATACATATTCTGTTCCATTGACCGATTTATCTTTATAATAGAGAGCTAAGAATAGCTCCTGGTACATAAATGTGCAATACATGATAATTATAAGAAATTAAGACAGTAAGTACTTGTACATTGTGATAAGTGCTATTAAAAGATTAACTGGATAATGTGAGAGCTTTTTCTTATATTCTGTCATGGATTCTAAATTCCTTTAGTAAAAGGACATATCCTGAATATCTTAGCCTCCTTATAGCACCTGGTACGTAAGTGCTCAATAAATATTTGAATAAATATGAGGGAATCTATAGTTTCCATTAAAAGCTTTAAGAATGCAATACTAACTTTTAAGTTAGGGATTCAGGGACTCCTATAATTTATTTTCCAAGTTGGTACTAGGAAACTGACTTATGACAAACTATTATACTTTATATTAACAAGAATTACATAATCCATCATGCTTCATGCTTTTTGCCTTGGCTACCAGGAAGCTATGTATTTCCTGACTTTCCACATGGATTTTGCTATTCCAGTGATGTTTTAACAGCCTTATTATAAAGTCATTATAAATAAACTACAAAGTTTACACACCTGTCAAAATTGCCATTTTATTTTTAGAGCTTTTCTTCCTCTAAGGTAAAGAAAATACATTCACAGTTCACAGTATATAGGGAAAAAATGTAAATCCAGATTAAATTCTAGGTTTGGTTTTTCAAACTAATCAGATGAAGCCCTGCCCATGAGTATCGTTTTGGTGTACTTTGTGGTTTCTAGTCATTGCCACATGTGGTTCTCTAAAACATCTGGAAGATGCTGTTGGTTTAAGTGAAATTTAAGTCAGTTGAATTTGCACAGCAGTTACATCAGTTGTGGCCACAACCATCTAATCACTCAAATAAATGTGGCAGGAAGGAAGAACCTGTTTGAGGGACAAAGTGGAAATGAAAGATTCAAAACAGTATGCAAAGATTCCAGGTGAACGCTAAGGCAGGATGGCTGTCTTAGTAATCACAGATGCCAATCAGAAACACTTGTCTCACTATTTCACGGGCATCTGTGGTCAAGCCCGTATAAGGAGGAGAGAAAAACCATGTCAGGGTAATTGAGAGCAATTAAGAATGCAGATCTCTTTGAAACTAATTTCTTCAATGTGTATGGGGTCAGGGAAGAAGTGGGGGAAAAACACAAGCTCGCAGATATTCTGTGTGTAGTAAGCAGCCCGATGCCTTACTAAAAATATTTCCTTTAAGAGCATGCTCCTTTCTAAATGTTGTAATCATGCAAAGTGTTTTCCTCTCTCTCTTCCCTCACTCCCTTCTAGTTCGCCTGCTGCAGACATCAACTGCTGCTATAGAAACATTCGGGAACCTGGAAGAGAGCCCCACACAGCTGTGCCGATCACGGCCAGAGGTCCAGTAGACTGCCCTTCCTTCCCAGGGCTGGACACTCGGAATATCCCCGGGTGCCCGTGGCAGCCACACTGGGTCTCCCCTCTAACCAAGTCAGTGGGAGGCAGCCACCCATAGAGACCACTCTTGTGAACCAATCACTCACAATAACCAGCCAATGCTTCACAGTGCTATCTTACCGGCTCTTTCAACCTTTCTCTAAAACTCTAGAACAGTGGTTGTCACCCTGGGACACATGAGAATCACCCAGGAAGCTTTACAAACTACTAACGCCTGAGTCCTACCTGAGAATTTCTGATTTAATTGCTCTGGGTGAAGCCTGGACACCAGAAGTTTTAACAGTTCCCCAGGGGATTCTAATGTGCAGCCAAAGCTGAGCCTCATGACTCTGCAGTCCTAGTTCTCAGGTCAGTGTGCGTCACAATTGCCGGGAGGGCTTGTTGGAACACAGTGCTGGGCCCCTCCCCTGGAGACTCTGATTCAGCAGGTGGGCCCTGAGAATCTGCTTTTCTAACAAGTCCCAGGTGAAGCTGACTGATGCTGTAGGTTTGGGGAATCACACTGCTCTAGGTATTTATGGAGAGCTGTATAGGACAGAAAACAGGACATACTTCTGGGGAACGTGTTCTAAGAAAGAAATCCTTCCCTGTTTCAGCATTCAGAAGAGAACTCTTGAAGGTACCATCTCAAGTCGTGACATAGTTCCTAAGTGCCAATTTAGGTGATAGTGTTATCTACAGCTATGTATACATAACCTCCTTGTATGGAAGGGTGGAAACCAGACGGTTCGTGTTTTCCTCTTAAAAGTTACGGTCATTACTATGGAAAAGGATGGCAGCCCTCAAAGGTCAAGAGCATGCCTCAAACCCTGTGTGCGAGATAGCTGGGGATCACGATAAGTGAACTCTCGTGTTCACAAGCTAAGGAAGGTTTAAACTACGATCTCACATCTTAGCCCGAAACTGTGCAACTTTAAGCTTCCTTGAATATTATTATTTTTTAAAGAGCTACTTACCTTCATGGCTACTGGAGAAGTAGCCCCCTCTCATGTAGGACGACTGGCAGTTAGGCACTTCTGAAAGAGAAACAGACACACACACTCCTGTCAGTCTCTGCAGCTGAATCAGCACATCGGTCCAACTGCAGCACTGCAGGAAAGCCCCTAAACTTTCTCCTGCTCCAAGGTCATGTCTTTTTGGCCTTGTCTTGGAAAAGGGGTACCACTCTAGTAAGCAGCGTGGGAAACACTATGTCCCACCATCTGAATGGAGGACTCGACTCACAATCAAGAGAACTGGGAGGAAAAAATACTCTCATAACTTGCTCATTTTAGAAACTAGTTAATGTCAAACCTCGTGAGAGAGTTAATGACAGAAGAAGAAAATGGCTTTCAAAAGGCCAACGTGGCCTTCTGCCTGTCCTGACTCAGGGGCTTTGGGGTTTGGAGGGGCAGGAAGGTCACTTTAGAGCTTTCCCAGTTTGCTCTCCTTTACTGCTGATGGTCATATCCATTTCTGCTCCAAGAAGTGAGGGTATTTTTAGGTCAAAGAGATGAGGGGATGGGAAGTGATGAAGCTAGGACAAGAATGGGCAGGAGTGAGGAACTGCAGCTTGGCAAGCACATTTCTCCCACGTTATTACTGTTAGAATGGAACCCATGCTGAAGCGATCTCTTCTTCAGACACCATGTTATCAAGGTGTCCATCGAGACAAAAGACAATGAGCTGAGCTGTGCCCATGTGGGATGAGGCTTCACCCTGGGAACACCTCTCAGATCAAAGCATTGTAGATACGGTAACATCTGCTGGGTGTCTTGCTTTAAGGGAGTGGGATGGGGTGAAAGACTCATAGGACCGATTAAAATGTCAGTCCCAAAGGGAAAATGCTGCTGGTCATGCCTGCTCCTGAGAAAAATACATCAGAGCCTTCAGGAGGAATGCGAGTGGACATTTTATAAGCTATCGATACCTATCCTTGGTAATTTTTCCATCATAAAGCAACAGATGTCTCCCTTCTGCCTACCTCCCCAGCCTTTCCCATAACCAATTTCTGCCTGAATTGAGCAATCTATGTATTATCTCAGAAGGCCGAGAGAAAATCCTATATCCTATTCCATTTGCAAAAGCCACTGAGTACATACTGCCCCACCCCCTCCCCAGGATCTTCAAGGAAAGCACGCACAGGAAAGGTTGATAACTGACCCACCACCCTCAAATTCCTTTAGCACCAACTGCAAAAAGAAAAGGAGCAAAAAAGTGTCATTTTTAAAATACGGGTAAATGAAGAAGAGGAAAGAGTTTCTAAATGTGCAAGCTGCAAAATTCCCACTCTCCTTTCCCATAATGATCTCATTTAATAAGCCTGGCCTATAAGATATGTAGTCAGTGAATGAGTGTTCGGGTGAGGGTGGAGAGGACTCCCAAGGCCAGCTTAAACTTCTTTACGTTTAAGTTTCTAGATAAGAGGTAACCCAAAAGCAAACCATACGTGTGCTAACATGTTATACCTCTCCCTGTGTACACTGGCAACAGCTGAAGGACACAGGAATTTTCCCAGATGAAAGTACTGCAACAGAGCAGCGACCCCTATGAAGCAACTAACAGGACAAACTTTTCCATGGCGTACCCAGCACCCTACACAGCCATGACAGACCAGGCGATTTCTCAGAACACCACTCATTTCAAGAATAGAAAGAATCCCATCCTACATGTGGACTCTCTTATATTTGTATTGGGAGTTTAATGGGTCACTGTATTCAAAAAGAAAGCCACAAAACTAGAGGCAGGCCTAAAATGCAGAAATAATATCCCCCGTGTCCAGTGACTCGAAAGATGACCGGTCTTAAGAAAGGACATCACCAAGACTGGATGGCGGCAATCTTCAGGCTTGGACTCAGATGTACTGTGCACCACCACTTCTGAATGCCTACTGCTCTTCCTACCATTTGCATGGCTTTTCTGTTTTGTTTTGTATTCAGTTATGCATAGACATGTTTGCTTTACTAGCTCCTAAGTTCTTTGAGGGCAAATTTTATAAAACTACTCCCCAAAGCCCTGCACATAGAAGAGACAGTAACAACCTGACAGATGAATGAGAGACTGAAGAAAGGAACGGCATGATTTTATGCTTACCTGAATCAACGCAGTAATCCCGGGGCTCCTGCTTGATTCCCATTGGTGACTGGAATCCATGTGCTGGGGGGCCCGGCATGCCTGGGACCCCATGTTCATAGAGTGGGTCATGGTATTCTTGTTTGAATCCCTGAGGGGGTGGGGGGGGTGCAGGGACGATAGGTTCTGACATTTGCCGGTGGTAATTGGGGCGATTATCTCCAGGAACTCCTGACTGAGGAGGGAAGGGGTGGCAGGGTTCAGACAGTTGTCTCTGAAATCTGCAAAAAGAAAGTAGTAGTTACATTGTTAAGTAAGAACAAGATGAATACCTACTGTGATATAGCACTGAGGATTAGAAGTCCAGATTAATGGAATTATTTGCAAAGTACTTATTAATGCTTATTTCTGGACATCTTACCCTCTTCCCAAAATTATATCACACATTTCAAACCTCCTGAGTCAGGGACTGGCCAAAAAAATAAATAAATAAAACAATGAATGACATGGTAGCATCTTATTTTCCATGAATTTTTATTTCATGCACAGTCTATGTGTATAGTTGGGCCAGATTACGTATCTGAATATATAAAACCAATTATTTGCAAATATCACTAACATGTTATGTTTGTTCACTGGTTCATTCATTTTCTAACCTGTAGACAGAATTAATTTTTAAAGACAGAGGAGTATTTAACCAGAAGTTAAACAGTTAGAAAACATAGTTAAAAAAAAAAGCCTATATGTAATAGCAATCAAAGCCATAAAATCCCTAGGAAAAATCAGGAAATGTGTAGGCTATACAAGAATAAAATCTTAAAACTATTTTCTAAGCAACGATCTAATGAAAGAAAATATTTAGAACCTGGAAGGTGTTCACTCACTGAAAATTATTCTGTAAAAGCAATTCCTTCCTAACCAACTTGACAAAATGATTCTAAACTTTAAAAGATTAAGAAAGAATGATCTATTAGACTGACAAATATTATAAAGCCACAATAACAGGAATACGAAAGATAAGCATGTCAAAGGAATCCAACGAGAAGTCACAAACTGTCAAGCATATTCCAGAATATGCTACTTGTTAAGGTTAGCATTTCAAATAAGAGGGGAAAAAGATCCCTGTTTTATACCACATGCCAAAATTTTTATATAAAGATTTCAATGTGAAACCACGATAGTAAATATATGTGAAAACATATCTTGGAGTGAGGAAAAATCTGTCAATACATCATACCAACAGCAGATATCATGAAGATAAATATGGATATATCTCCTTGTATAAATTTCTGTAAGTCAATAAACACAAGAAACCTAAAGAAAAATGATAAACTGGGGGGAAAAATCTATAATAGTCAGAAAATACCAGAAACAAGGCCCCAAATTAAACAAACTGAGGAAAAATCTCTAACAGATACAGTAATGTTAATACTGTTGATATAAAGGGCTTTTATAAAATCAATAAAAAGGACACGCCAACAGAAAAAATGGGTAAAGAACATAAACGGGGAAATCACTAAAGAAGGGATGTAAATGGTCATAGACCAAAAGTTTCACTTCATTAGTAATCAAAAAAGTAAGTTTTAAAAGTCAACAATGTAACCCTTAATATTAAGGTCTTACTCTCTACTTTTAGTTTGATCCTATTAATAGTTTTAATCAAATAATTTGAATTTGATCAGAATCAATCTGTGACAACAGGTGGCCAATAGATTTCTAGAACATCAAGACTTAAAATCTTAAACTGAAGAGATTTGTGTGCAGATAAAACACTGTTTAGATCAGGGTATAGCATGGCTCACTCTGTGAGTCTTTACTATCTTACTAAAAGCAGCACCACAAGACCATTTTATAACATGAAGATCACCAAACTATTTTATATATATCTATCCTTTTCTCCCAGACACCAAAAGCATCAGAATCTGCCTGGCCAATTATTTAAACGAGTTTTATGAACTCTGTAAGGTTCAGTGGGCACTGAATGCATTACAGTGGATTGTCACCAGGAGCGCAATTTTCAAGGTTGCTGTTATTTAAGGAAACCCTTCTGTGGTCTTTGAAGTGTAAATTTGAAACTTGGGTTTAGGCTTGACATTTAGAATACAGGCACCAGAAGCATGCTGCACCTGATTTTTTTTTTAACGCAAATTCTGAAGAAGTGGGCAGAAAAGAAAGTGAAGATACTCTTTAGGGCTTTTTAAAATAAAGTACCCAAAGTTTATGCTAGCAGGAACAGTAACGAGGGCACCCACTTTCCATGTTCTCTCCCTTCCCCGCTTTGCAACCTTCCTAGCACCTTCCAAAGTAACGTCCACAAATCACTTCCTTGATGGCTCTGAGACGGCACCAAACCGCTCCGTTCTGTAACCGGAGCCTGTGCAGCTGGCAGGCCCAATCACTGCACTTCCGCTCAGCGCTCATCTTCTCACTTTCCAGAATGAAACTCTAGAGTTGGCCTGCTATGGCCCCCTCAGGAAAAGGTACTTCCAGGTGGGCACCAGCCAGCAACCCTCATCCCCTCCCCCCAGCACAACTTTAAGGATGCATGAAGCTTACAGGCCTGGGATCTGCAGAACAGATTCTATAACTGGGATTGTTTTGTCCTAGTTTGTTTTGAGGGAGCGGGAGTGGCAGAGGGGAGCTTAAGGGTAGGTCACAAAACCAACATATTTGGAAGAAAGATTCTCTCAGAGCTTGCTGCCGATAATGGCTTTTATTTGCAGAGATTAGTAAAGTACTTCAGTTCTTGTCCTCAAATACATTCTGTGAACTTTACTCACTGACCTTCATTTGAACCCCCTTCCCCTTTCTGCAATCCTTCTGAAGTATCTAAGAATGTGTTGTATACATAGCACAGCTATGACAGAGATGCCTCTTGTTTACTGAGGCAGGCAATCATTTTCAATGGAGGGGTGGCTTGGCTCCTAACAGACCTCTTTCTTCCTCCTGATAACCACCCCCCCCTTCCACCACCCCCTCACCCCGTGATCCCAACAGATTTCAGACCATAGTGAGCTCACAGTTGGTGAGCAAAAGGAGACTTCTGACTACTGAGCAAGCCTAAATTCAATAGGTTACAGATTAAGGCTTTTTTCAGTGCCAGTTTATTTAAAGAATCAGTTATTTATTTATTTGTCAGATTTATATAGCGCCGTTCCTCCCAAGAGCTCACCCACGCTACCAACATTTGGTTTACATTATGAAAACCGTTAGATGCTTTTTCTGCATTTCCTTTTCGGTTTCTGCTGCCAACACATAGAGTAAACACAATCCTTAGAGAAAAAAGGAGAAAAGTGTGGATTCAACGAAGGCTACACAGTGGCTGGCTATGGGTGCCAGGTGAAGTAGAGTGACAGTTCAGAGGCTAGCCGAGAGATGATACAGAAAATTGGCTAAGAAACCACCACCACGTACTTAATATTTCCGTTAAAGCTAAGAGAAGATAGAAAATAGAGAAGCAGCATAGCTGGGTAAGAGGCTCTGACTGCGAAGTCAGAACACATTGGGTTGAAATCCAATCTCTACCCCTTACTAGCTGTGTGACCTTGGGTTAGTTATGTAAATGCTCTGAGCCTCAGTTTGCTCATCAGGAAAATAAGGACAGTCGGGTTACTTGTCCCAAAGATCTGTCGTAAAGATTACATAAGATACTGTGTGAGACAGGGCCCAGCGCGCTGCCGAGTTCTTGATTTTATGTTACCTTCAAACGTCACCATCAACTCCCCATGCCACCCTGACCCCCACAGTAAGCTAAATTCAGAAGGTATGCAAATGTAAGGGAAGATCTTAAGGAACTGGGAGAAGACTTTCCTCCACACAAAGTAAGAGTCTCCTAGCTGCCTACTCACTCTCCCGTCTCAGAAAGAGAATGCTGACTTTTATTCCGGCTGGTAACGTACCACCTAACTTCACATAATATTGATTTTCCTGACATATACCAAGAGCCAGGTACTGCTGCAAAACAAAACCCACACATTGTCCCTAAAAAGCCCACCAAAGAACTCTGACACAGCTCTCAGGACTCTGTGAGGCCTGTTGGCACTGCTTAAACTCAAATTGGCCTAAACTCAAATTGGCCTATCTAAACTATGGTAAAACATAAAGAGATGACGAACAAAATATGTCCTTTAAAGGCCTAGATATTTGTCTGATTTCTCAAGATCTAACATGGAAGAAAAAAGGTGATGTAAATACAAGATGTTACCAGGAGATTAGATGGTGAAAGTATTAGTTTTACGTGTACAACATTAGTAAGTCTAATGATGAAAAGATTTAGGGATACAGGGAGGTTTACATTTTTAAAACTTAATATTAAACGGTGAACCAACTAAAGTTTACGTTGTAGTATCTACATCATTTAAGGAAGATTCCTTTAGGATAGATTTCTTTATGGAACAATAAAAGTGATTTTTTTTTTTCTTTTGCGATACGTGGGCCTCTCACCGTTGTGGCCTCTCCTGTTGCGGAGCACAGGCTCTGGACGCGCAGGCTCAACGGCCGTGGCTCACAGGCCCAGCCACTCCGCGGCATGTGGGATCTTCCCGGACTGGGGCACGAACCCATGTCCCCTGCATCGGCAGGCGGACTCTCAACCACTACGCCACCAGGGAAGCCCCATAAAAGTGATTTTTGAAATAAAATTGTCATGGAAACATTTATTGAGTACTTTCCCTGTGCCAATGTGACTTCATCTAATTCACCCAATGATCTAGTATTCTCCCATTTTCAGATGAAGAAACCAAAGCTTAGAAAAGTTAAATGCCTGCCTGAGGTCACACAGATAGGAGAGACGTTAAGTGAGAGAGCAGTGTATTCCAAAATTCTTAGATAGGAAGTAGCAGAGCTGGGATTCAATCTTAGGCTGTTAGTCTGTTCAACTCCAGAGCCATTGGCCTATACTATTTGTACAATTGTTTCTATAATTGTTTTAAAATACCCTCTTTCTGACATTTAAATAACAGTCATGTAGTCCAGGCAGCTAGAAAACTCCCATATGTTTGGAAATCAAGAAATATATATTTTAAGAACTCCAGGATTGAAGAAATAATAGAAAACACTTGGAACTGAATTTTTTAAATGCCACAAATCAGACCCTGTGGGATACAGCTAAAGCAGGACTTGGGAAGGGAGATCAAATAATTGATTGTCCCAACCATGATATTTTGAGGAGTGAAAAGGGAAGCTATTAGCAATTACTTTCATAAACCATAAGTGACCCAGGAAAAACTGAATGTATGGTCACCCCAGCCTTAGGAGAACCTTTATTTGGTTATATGGTTATAGTATAAAGAAAGCTAAAAAAATTAATAAGCAAATCATCCAACCAAAGAAGTTGGAAAAAACAGAATAAGCAAAGAAAATAGAGTAAAACATTTTAGTAGGAGCACAAATCAATGAAATAGAAAACATCCAATAGAAAGAATGAGCAAAGCCAGAGTTGATTTGTTGAAAAGATGAGTGATATAATCTGCTAAGACTAAGAAGGTCTAGATAAATAGCATCAAAAATGAAAAATGGATAAACAGATGCTATAGAGGTTGTTAAAAGAACATTACGAACAGCTTTATGCCAATTAATTTTAAAACTCGTAAAACGGAAAAATTCCTAGAAAAATAATTTATTAAATTCACTCAATTAAATAGGAATCCCCAGAGAAAGACCATAAAAGGTGAAGACACTGAAGCAACCAGTAATTAAAAAATCTTCCCACAAAGAAAACATCAGGCCCAAATGATTTTACTGGTAAATTCTTCCAAAAATTCAAGGAATGAAAACCCCCAAATTCACACGAACTATTCTGGAATATGTAGAAAGGAGAATACCCTCTACTCATTTGGTGAGTATAACCTCAATGCTAAAACCCAACAAGGACAATGTAAGAAAGAGAAAGTATACATTATTCTCAATCATAAATACAAATGCAGAAGTCCTAAATATATACT